>NC_056728.1:75272322-75549822 GCF_019279795.1 Protopterus annectens
TTATATTGTGTAATTCACTCCCCACACAGTAACTTCTACATAGTAACTCTAGATGGATACTACTCCCATGACAGGGTAGTCAGCTAAATAACTAAATGTCATTGTTATGTAAAATGTGAAGAGTTGGGTATGGGAATAAAAGTGAAGCTGAACTTAAAGTCAGTGATCTGACATTCTGACAAAATGATCACACTATATATATATATATATATATATATATATATATATATATATATATATACATATGCATACATATATAAAATCTAGTTTTAGATCTAGATGCAGATAGATACATAGATATAAACATATGGAGAAATGTAGAAATATATATCAGAGTGATGTAAAACTGATATGAAGTACCATAAATAATCCTACTGTAAGTAGAGGTGTGCTGTAGATGCCATAAATAATGCACCAGTAAATGTCATTGCTCCTATAAGACAGATAGATATTTGCTTATTTATATAGAGTGGGTTCCCACAGGATTTTTGTCAATGAAGCCCAATATTGAGGTACAGTGGTGCAAAAAAAAGAGGGCGATGGGCTTCTAATCAGAGAAAGAGAGCCTATTGTGGTGCAGGCAGGTTTTTGTGCTTATAACAGTTGTCCTGGACAAAGGACTCTAGTAAAGGCAATACTTGGTGGAGTTCTTTGAAGGACATACATTTTTTTTTTCAAAAACATTGTTATTTTGTTTTCATCACAAACAGATGCAAATGTACATATAACAAACACAATAAAACTATTTACAATATTTACATTCATCCATGGTAAACAATCATTTTATCCATGATAATTTATCTGTATTTCTTCAAAAGGTTTTCCAATTTTTGCCATGCTATTTTTTATGAGTAATGTTATGAGTTCTATAACAAATGGTTTTCAGTTCTTTTTTACAAACAACTTTTGCTAAATGAATAAAATCTTTAAACATCAAATCTTGTTTACTTTTCCATTTCAAAGTAACATTTCTGGCAATTGCAAGAATTGACCAGAGTAACTGAATCTGAGATTTAGGTATTACATTAGGTATAGGAACATTGAATAGGGTTAGTGAGTTAGAAATATGACAGTTATCAGACCATAAAGCATTTACAAAATATATGAAGTATTTCCAGTATTGAACATTTCTACATTCAATGAACATATGAACCCAGTTGGCCTCTAGTAATTCATAACATTTCCAACATTTAGTTTCACTGTTTTTGAGTATAAGATTTATTTTATGTGGAGTATAGAAACTCCAATTCATAAATTTCCATGTATACAATCTCCAATATAATGAAGAAGAGGTACCATACGTAGAATTCAATAACATTTTTTTGGATTCATCAGATATTTGTTCTCCAATAACCTTTACATAGTAATTCCAAAAATCTGAGTTATTATCTTATAGATAGGTGAGATACTTAATTTTTGATTATCTGTCTTTTCAAGACACCTAATAAAAAGCTTGATCAAACTAGATATAGATTCAGTCTCTAAGTTGATTTATATTCTCATTTTGTTTTCTATAAACTGCCGTAATGAGTGTATAAACAACCATCTCAACTATCAAAACTACATAAAAGAGAGTTTAGTGGTTTAATACTCTTATTTTCAATAAACTGATGCCAGAATATCAAGTTATTTTCCTTTAATTTTTGCATTGAATTGATGTTGAAAGAATCTAGGCAATCAGGGGAGTATGCCAAAGGGAATATAAGAAATAGAAATTGTTTAATTTTGTAATTACAGTCAATTATATTTTTTAAGTTATTAAATATTTTATTAATGCCATAAGAAAAATGATCAAACTTCTTATTAAATAAACAAAATTCAAGTAAAAGCCAATGAACTCTACTTATTCAATATTGTTCCTTAAATTGATTTGCTATAGTTCTGACATCAGTTATATGAATCTCATGTATTGTTTTCCAGCCAGATATATAGGTAGGTATGATCCAATGTAATATTTCATTAATTGTAACTGATTTGGAATAAAGATCTAAGCTAGGGAATGCTATCCCATTACTGCTCCACTATTATTTTTCATTAAGAAGTTGACAAAATCTGAGGAGAATTCAAAACCAATGAGAGTTCTTTGTAGATAAGACCAACTAATAGAATCAAAAGCCTTTTCTATGTCTAAGCTGATAATAGTTGTTTTTTTGTATTTGCATGCTATGTCTATTAATGATAACAATTTAATAATGTTATCTTGTACTTTTATATGAAGAATGAACCCTGCCTGATCATTATATATTAGACTAGGTAATAGTTTCTTTATCCTATTAGCTAATATCGTCATGAACATTTTATAATCAGTGTTTAGTAATGAAATCGACTCATATGAATCACAAGATTTGGGGTCCTTACCTTGTTTTAATATGGGGGAGATAACTGACTATTTCCATGATGGGGGTGTTATACATTTTTGCTTAACCATAGTAAAAGCACTCATCATTTTCTTTATTATATATTCAGGAAAAGTCTTCTATAGTTCAGGAATTATTCCATCCAGTCCTGGAGCTTTATTATCTTTTAAATTTTGCATTTGCTCTTTCACTTCTGTTAGTGTTATTTGTTAATTTAATATGTTATTTTGTTGCATTGACACCTTAGTAGTTATATTTTATTGAATAAAAGTATTTATTACATTATCTGTCTCTAAAAGTTGTGTTTTTATATCTTTATAGTAGTTTTTGAACACTTCTAAAATGCCCATTAAGTTAGATGTACTCAACTGAACCATCACTTTTATACTTAATCTCATTAATAAGATTTTGATTGTTTATTTTTTGGATCTTACCACTATTTTATGTAGATATTTGGGATTTACAGCATAAGATTGTAATTTCATTTTTCCAGATTTATGGCTACCTTATGATTCAGAGCTTCAAAGTATTTTTGATTTAACTTAGTAATTTCATTATGTGCTACTTTATTTGGTTTTGCATCCATTTTTATTTTGTCTATTTTTTTTTTTTGTAAGTCTAAAAGTTTTTTGTCCCACTCTCTCCTCTTTTTAAGGTACCAAGATTTTATTGTACCATATATAAAACTTTAAAGGTGTCCCATAGTATAGTATCAGTCATGTCACCATTATCATTTGTTTCCATAAACATGTCTATTTCTTTCATTATCCATTCCCTAAAGTCATTTAACTTAGTTATGTAAGCAGGAATTCTCTGTAGAAACTTAAATCATCTGTTTGTATAGTTAACGTAAAGTTTATAGCATTATGGCCTGAAAGTGGACAAGTCATTATAGATATGTCACTTATTTTAGAGTATATATTTGATACAAAGACTTTATCAATGTTTGTTTGTGTACCAAACTGATATGAATAGTGAGTATAGAATAAGGAATAATGTTCTCTTAGACCATGTATATCTTTAAGGTTCATCTGGTTTGTAAAGTCATTTAACTTCTTGGCTTGAGATGTTAGTTTTATTTTACCATTTTTAGAAGTATCACTGCCTGATAATAGGCAGTTAAAATCACTTTTTGCTACAATTTTACCTTTTGCATTTAAAGTAATCAGGTCCAGATATTTGTCAACATATTTAGTACTCAGTCCTAGTATACAGTATGCATTAATCAAAGTATAATACTTCTTATTGATTTCCAAAATAACCATGCTTAGCATCCCATCTTTATCTGAACTTGTATCTATAATTCTTGGCATAGTATAAGTATTTTTCCATAGAATAATAGTGCCTCTTCTCTTAGTCTTAAAACATGAATCAGCCAGAATGGTAAAGCCACTGAATGAGTATTTTTCTAGATCTTTTTTTAATAGATAGGTTTCCTGTAAAAAGATGATCTGGGCTTTATGCATTTTGATATATTTAAGCAAACCGGCTCCTTTGACATTATTGTTCAAACCATTAATATTTAATGATAAACATTTATAAGCCATTGACTATAATGTGTATGTTATTACTAAATGAAAGACCTTTCTTCTGTGTTGACTTGAAATCCACTGAAAACATACTGTACGCTATGTGTAGCCCAGAAGGTAGTAGTTTATTGGCCATTTTGGGCTAATTTCTATCTCTTTCATTTCCCTGCTATAAAAACCGCATTCGCATGCTTTTTTGCGCTTGTATTCATCTCAGCAAGTGCCTGCCAGGTGTCCTGCAGAGTTCTACAGCAACAGAGAGACAAAAGAGAGACTTTGGAGTGATTAAGTATCATTTTTGTGCATTTTCTTGCTGTCTTTAACTAATTCCGCCTAAAATGCTGATTTTTTAGCATTTCTGTGATTTAAAAAGTTTGTTTCTGCTACATATTGTACTTATTTTCTTCCTGCACTTGAACTAAGTCATTTTTGTGTTTAAATAATCTGTTTAACTGTTGTAGGCTACACACTAAAGTGCGACAGCCATTTCTGTGCATTTAAAGTGTTTTTTTTTTATTGTATATGCTTTATTTTCTGAAAAAAACAACAAAAAATATATACTTGTTTCCCGCCTTTCTGAACTAGTATAATCCAGTTTTCAGGTTATTGCTGAATTCAGGGCTGAGTTACAAGTTTCTGTGTTGCCACACCTTACTTGGAAAGAAGGAAGTTTCTCTGTTCACCTGTGAGAGAGGGGAGCTTTGAGCAGCCTATCTGTCCCTGGAGGAGTGGTTTCAGCCCAGAAGTTAGTAGTTTATTGGCCATTTTGGGCTAATTTCTATCTCTTTCATTTCCTTGCTATAAAAACTGCATTTGAGTGGTTTTGTGTGCTGGTTAGCTAGGGTTAAACTATTCCTGGCTCCACAAAGTCTACTCTTCAATTTTTCCCTTGGAACTAGACAAACTTTCAACTTAAGCATTCAAACCATTCATTTCACAGCCCAGCACTTGCTCAAAACTCATAGCAAGCACTAATTAACCCTAGCACTAGACCCCCCCTATACTGTCCAGAAGACAAGGCTCTCTCTTCGTCCCTACCAGCCAGTCAGTAAAACAGCTCACTTTACCTATTCAGGCATGTCCAAAGGGCAGTTTCAGGTGTACTCTCCAGTCCAACTAGTGAATCTGGGCATTTTGAGGCAATGTTACTACTGCCTCATGTACACAGACAACCCTCTCCTCCTACCACCAAGCACTAATATATGCGAGAGATGCAATTATAAAGCCAAACTGGAGGCAAAGCTCTCTAAATCCAAGACTGGAACTGACAGTCAAGAGGAGAAAAGAAATACTTGCAACACACCACCAATCTCACATAGACCTACTAAGCCAACACTGGCAAATAACATACATAAATACACAAAAACATACTCGGAGGCTCTAAATAAAAATCTGCAAAAGCAACAGAGACCTCCAAAGCAGACACCCAAGCAACCTCCACACCCTGTCACAAACCATGGAACACATACTTCACATAGTCAGTGTGCCATGCAATCACAGTCCTTAAGGCAAAATAACATACCCAACACACTAGTAATAGGCAGCTCTATAGTCAGGCACACTGATGTCCCACTAACTAGGCTGGACAAGGAGAAGGTTACAGTTAGCTGCCTGTTGGGTGTCAGGATCTGCCACATAACACAAGCACTCAGGTCACTCCAGAACAAGAACAAATACGACTCTGTCATTGTCCATGTTGGTGTGAATAACCTGAGACGTACCTCCCTGGACTACATGAAAAGAGACATGGAAGAGCTCTCTGATCACATAGCCTAGGCCGGTATGACCCTGACCCTGAGTAGCATCCTGCCCTCACCAAGAATGATGCCACAGTATAAAGAAAAAATTATAAATTTCAACAATTGGCTAAGTTTCTGGTGTCATTCAAAGGTGAGCAAAAAACAGTCCCCTGCATGGAGAAAATTGCAGGGCAAAAATAGAATCCAAAGAGAAATGAATCCAGCAACTGGATGGCTGTGAATAAGTAGTTTATTATTCAGACATTATAAAGACTTCGATCTCACAGACCGGTTTTGGCATAGAGTTAACTAAGCCTTCTTCAGTGAGATCTCACTGAAGAAGGCTTAGTTAACTCTATGCCGAAACCGGTCTGTGAGATCGAAGTCTTTATAATGTCTGAATAATAAACTACTTATTCACAGCCATCCATTTGCTGGCTTCATTTCTCTTTGTCATTCAAAGGGGATCCAGTATCTGTCCACCTGGGATGACATGCTCGACAAGCCATGTTGCTTCGCAAGAGATGGCTTGCACCTGTCACCCTTAGGCTTTCGAATACTGGCCAAGGCTTTTGCCACCCCCATAGTGCCTTTTTTAGGCAAGGCTCAAAAGACAAATCCACCACAGTAAATAGCACAAGTAACCAAAAACTGAGGGTAATGCTACTCAACGCCAGAAATCTAAACCTCAAAATGCATACACTCAAGGCTCTCCTCAGTATGGAGAACATCGATATCTGTGAAGTAACAGAAACCTGGTTTAAGGCTCCAGAGAACACCCCAACACTATCAGGCTATAATTCATACCATACTTTTTGGCCATAGAACCCAGATCGAAACATAAAAGGCGGGGGTGTATCCAAATTCATCAAGGATATCCACACCTCCAGGTTAGTGGTGCAGCACGATGCCTCAGAGATCATCCATGTGCAACTAACAATGGGCAAAACTGCAATTCAAATTGTAGCTTGCTACAGATCACCCACCATGACCCAGGACCCCCATTCCGTGTTTCTGGAGACACTGGAAAATATGAAGGTCCTACCAAATGCCCTAATATTGGGTTATTTCAATTACCCAAACATTAACTGGGACAACTACTCAAGTACTAACTCCCTTGCCCAATGCTTCCTAGAATTTATAAACTCAAACGGCCTGGATCAACTGGTCAACACCCCTACCAGAGGTAACAACATATTGGACCTGGTCATCAGCAACATGGATGACTGGTGTTCAACACCAGAGGTCAACCCCTTGCTGGTTAGATCAGACTATTGACAATCACTCTGGATATCCTCATTCCACCCCCACCCCCAATCAAGGAAACCACTGTGAAAAACTTTTCAAAAGCAAACTTCACATTACTTAAGACCGAGGTGGAATGGTTCACAGCCCCCATGCTAAAGGACAATGCTGTCCAAGCTGCTGAATCCCTTACAAAGGCACTCTATGAGCACTTGCAAGAATGCATGGATCGTGCTATCCCAAGCAAAACCAAAACTCACTCCTCCAAGAAAAGGAAACCAGTCTGGTGGACCCCTGTCCTAAACAAGCTATACAATAGAAGGAGGAAACTAGTACAGAAAAGAGTAAAATCCCAAGAAGGAAAGACATCCCTGATCAGTATCAGCAAGAAACTACGATCCCTCATAAAATCATCCAAGGCTAGCTTCGAAAGAAAAATTGCCAAGGACTCCAAAGATAACCACGAAGCATTCTTTAGCTATGTCAAGAACCTAAGTGGAAACTCTCAGACCTGCTCTGAGTTAGTTCAGAATGGCACAAAATACACTGAACCGACTGATATTGCCAACATTCTGGCAGACAGGTTTAGTGCAAACTTCACTCCCCTCTCACCCCCTAAAGGGCCCATAACCATACCAGAAGAATGCAGACCCTCAGAAATCACTGACACACAGGTTAAAACAGCCCTATCCAAAGCCAAAAATACAGCTTCAATGGGACCAGACGGTGTCCCAGGCTGTGTCTTACACGAGCTCCAAAATGAACTAACCCCTAACCTAAACACACTGTTCAAACTCAGCCTTTCTACAAGCTATGTACCCATAGAGTGGTGCACAGCAACAGTTATCCCGCTCCACAAAGGTGGAGCCACAATGGATCCTGGGAACGATTGCCCTATAAGCCTGACTAGCCTGGTCTGCAAGGCTATGGAGTGCATCATCATGGAACTCATTAACAGAGACATTGGGAACCTCCAAACTTTGGACCCTACCCAGTTTGGCTTTGTTAAGGGCACCAGATGGTGGCTTAATCCTCATTTGGTGGAGCTTTTGTTTGCTTTCCGTGTGATTTGGATTATCTGCAATAAATATTTTTGGAGAGGAATCTGTTTGCTGAGTATTTTCTTGGATTTTGTGGTTTTTGGACTTTTTTGTTTAATTTCTTAGATGTACTCAGTTGCACACCACTTACTCAGAGGTGAGCCTGACATACAAGGCCATGTCCAACCCAGAATTGATGGACATGCTCCACCTAAAAAAAAAAAAAAACAAATCCCCAAGAGCCACAAACTCTAGGGATCTAAACCTCACCACAATGATAAATAGGACATGCTAGAGGGATAGATTCCTGTCCAAGAGACTCCCCATGCTTTGGAACAGGATTCCAAGCTACATTAGGGATAGCCCCTCACTAACAGTCTTCAAGATAAATCTTGACGAGTGGATAGGAAACAGAAAATTTACCCCAGTGATCACTGCAGTGGCTCTGATGAACAGAGGCACAGGGAACTAATGGCTCTGCTGGACAGAGGCACAGGTAACTAATCTAAGGGGGCAGTGAAAGCCAACACATTCTGGCTAGGCTTATAGATGCCCTCAGGCAGCTAGCCTAGTACTTATCTATGAACCTATGAACTTATCATGGATGCATAACATGTATTAAGCGTTACTTTCAAAAACCCAAAACTATTTACAAACACATACATGAAACATCAAGTTTCTGGTTTAGTTAAAAACTTAAATAAATCATCCATCCACCACCTCTCCAATAGCAAATGTCACAAATTATCACCACTGCTTGGAATATAGTATAAAAACAAAAAAGAAAAGCATTATGAAAGCAACTAAAAAAATCTAAATCCATGAAATATACATTAGAATGAGACTGTCCAATATATCTGAAGCTATATGAATATGTCACATATGATAATAGCACCTCTAATATGTAGATATGCCAGAAATGCAGATCAGATCAAAGTATGTATAAACATTAGAAGCTGAAGGTTAAGAAGATTGGTATTATTTCCAAGACTTTTTAAGAAATATCAGATAATTTAACCATTTTGTCAGTCATCTATCTAACATTTTTCATGTAAGGATCTGTTTGTTTAAATTTGTTTAAATTGTGTGGAGCTTTTCTCCCCGGGCCTCTACTGAAAATGGACATATATCCAGCTAGATTAGCCCGGTCAACAAATGTAAAATAAAATGTAAAATAAAATAAAATAAAAATCTGTTGAATATATAAATATATATATGTATGTATATATATATATATATATATATATATATATATATATAGATATATATATATATATATATATATATATATATATATATATATATATATATATATATATATATATATATATATATATAAACACTTATTACAACATAACTATTATATTTTACAATTATACACATATTACTCATATGTATTAACAATATCTATGTAAACTTCTTTCATCAGGAAGGGGGAGAGAGAGAGAAAGAAAAAAAGGGGCCTCACAACCCTCTGTTTAGTTACTAAAGGTTTAGTTATATAACAAAAGTCTGATGTTAATATGTATAATGAGTTTTCTAATACAGCTCCTAGTTCACTTGATGTCATTTAGTTACTAATAGTGTCATTGAATCTGCAGGAATGTATGCATCTATAAGAGAACATAGGAATTTTCAAAGGAGCTAAACATTTTTATCAGAACTAATTATTTACCATTTAAAGTATCTAGTGAAGGATAACAGAATTTCAAGAGAAAAGAAGTCCAAGTACAACCATTTAACAAGTTCAAAAGGTCAAATGATGTCATCACTGTTGTTTCCTCAAACTGCAGCTTCATAAACTTGTTAAAAAGTATCTAAATAGGCTCATGCACAATAGAAGTTGTCTCTAGTAAAGAAAAAAGAATTTTCGGTGGGAAATTCAGATCTTGAAGCTTTTAGAGTTTATAGAAAGCAAAAAAAAAAAAACACTCAAGCTGCCTTGTCAGTGCATGTCATGAATATCCACAATGAGAACAGTCACACAGACCACCAGTTTCCTCACAAAAAGTCAACATCATGAAAAAATGAACCCTTTCATATAAAAACAGCTATTTAAAAATAACAACAGCTGCCTCAAATCAGAAATCATATTATAACATTTCAGTCAATTACCCACCAGTCAACCAGGCCAGAGAGAGGGAACAAAAAGGAACCTAGTATATATATATATATATATATATATATATATATATATATATATATATATATATATCTTATATTTAGCTATCTATAAAACACCATTAATGTACTCTATTAATGTTTAAATGTATCTAAACAGAGTATAAAACATCTAGTTAGAAACACTAATCAGAAACACCTTGTTACCCCACCACTGACCCACTAGAAAAAATGCACTTTGGTATTAAGTCAAATTATACTGTTACTGAAGAATTAGAAGACATACATCATTTGTAGTTATTTAAAAGGGAAAAGTATGTAAAGTACTTATAATGGGGAAAAAAGAGAAAAGGAACGCTGGTAACAAAAAAGAATAGGAAGAAAGAAGAGAGAGAGAGACAGAAAGAATGTCATTTAAATACTTAGTACTGTATGTAATTAGAAGAGATATAGAACAGAAAAGAGAAAGTTAATAATAAAAATGATTCACATTACCTTACAGCATAGAGACTTTCCAGAATCAAATATATTATGATTCATAAAACAAAGCATTTAAAATTAGAAGGAATTTACTCATTTGTCCCTTCATTTCTTAGTTTTGTTTGCTCCTTCCTTCCTTCACAGACCATCCATTTTTTTGTTGCCTGTCTCTTCAAATTATGGGATGAGCATTCCATTTCTTCTATGTCTGACAGTATTTTCTTCTTTTGGATAAATTCTACTGCTGCTTGTACAGAATCAAATATCTTCACTCCTTCTGGCAAGGTGATTTTTATTCTTGCAGGAAAAAGAATGTGAGCTTTAATATTGGCTTTTCTTAAGGACTTAATTAAAGGAACACATTCCTTTCTTCTGGATATGACTGTCGAGGTGTAGTCATTGTCAAAACTAATAACTTTTTCACCCATCTTGATAGGGGAATTAGTCCAAGTTGATTTCGGCACTAAGTCCTTGTCTTGCGAAGAAAGAAATCTAACTATTATTGACCTGGGGTTAGATGAACTCAGAGATGAAACTGGGTTTGCCAGGGACTGATGAGCCCTCTCAATTCCAAAAGAGAGGGATTCAAGCATGTTTAGTGCTGACAAAAAACACTTATTAAGGAATTGAATCATGTTAGCACCCTCTTCTTTCTCAGGAATTCCATATATTCTTATGTTATTCCTCACTGATCTACTTTCAAGGTCTTCCAGTTTTTTAATCAGCCTGGTGTTTTGTTTCAGAAGAAATTCATTGTGATGTTCATTTTCTGTCACTCTAGTATCTAGGTCAGTTACTGTATCCTCTAAGGCAAGAATCTATAAAGGTTGTGTTTTTACTATTCCTTTTAGAAGTTCCAGGTGTTTATTGCATTCATGTTTACTGCATTCTTGTTTGATAATATCCATTTTGTTTTCGAATGTGTCCATTTTAGTGACAGTTCTTGGATGTTTGTTACTATAAGATGTAGTTCTTTCTTCACTGCACTCTCCTGGTGTGGGTTCTTCGTGTCGCTCATCTTGAGATATGCAGTAGAAAACTTCTTGACAGGAATAATTAAAAAATTCTCTTGACTATGTATTAATTTTTAGAAAATAATAAAGAGCCTGTGTTAATCTAACTTTTAGTATACCTTTATTTAGATTTTTTCTAAAAATTAAATTATATTTTCTGTCAGGATATTAAAACCTAAGCAGAGCTATGGATTTCTGCTGCTATCAGACTGGCATCTTAGCCATGCCCCCCCCCCCCCGAAGGACAGGCATCTAAGGAATCCAGAAACAGGATAAACACCATTGGACTAGTTAGATCCTGCATGATAGTGTGCAGTTTTGTTTGCAACATTAATAGAGTAAGAACTTTATGTTATTTGTTTGGTTACATTTATGTGAGAATGATTTCTACCATCATTTTTTTGTTTGTGCTGCATTTCTCTATATCCGACTGGTGGAGAGAATAATCATATTTTTGGTGAGTCTCTTCATGCCAAGAATCATGAACTTGCACAATTCACTGCCTGCACACAGTTCATTTGCTTGAGCACATTTTCCTCAACTGTAGAGGCTGCATTCCTGTGATACATACTCAGAGGAGAACTGTGAGCAGCAATTTACTGCACTAAAAAGGAAACAGTCCTGTGGTGTGGGATGCAGGCTTCTTAATAGGGTGTAAGCTGATAACTGTAGAGCAACTACTATGAAACATTTTGCTGCAGCCAAGATGGTGATAGTTGTCAATGCCCTGAAAATGCCTAGGACTGCTCCACTAATGAATGGAAAAGGTGACATCAATAAGTAGCCAGTAGCCTTTGAGCAGAGGGTATGGGACTAGATCAACTAGGCCAGAATCCTCTCAGCTCTGTTAACTGGGGAACCTTTACAGACATTCAGAGACATGAAAAGTAGTGAAAATCAGGACTACCAAAAAAGTTAAAAAAGCTGTTAGCCCAAGCTTTTGTTTCATCTGAAAAGCAAGCTCAAAAGTTTCATGGCTAGATATTTTCTACTATCAAAATGGCAACACCTCCATCATGTGACTTAAAACAGTTACTCATGTTCTGGTTAATCTGTTGGTAAAAATCCTAAAAGTGAAATAACAGAAGTGTTACCCAATAATACATTTAAAAGGGCTTTGCATGCTATTTGAAGAAAATTGGTGTTTCCATGTAACCTCAAACAGGCTGAAAGTGCTGTGGTAGTAGACAGGCTGTCATATAACAAAACTATGTTTAAAACTAAGTAATTCAGTCCTGTATTAAAACCTGTATCAAATTCTGGTACCCAAAATCATACCCTGTTTTAATTGTGGAAAATGGGAAATGGCTAGATTCTGCACTAACTATGGTAGCACTGTTATACCTGTGAAAACTTAAACCTGTAAAAAACATGCTAACAATGAAGAGAGTATGAATGTGATAAATTGTCACCAGATATACCTCTGCCTTTCCTGGAAAAGGAGGAGCAGTCATCAGACGCAGTGATAACATTATATGAATCCATCAATGACCATGGAATAGTGTCAGAAAGCCCCAAAGGCACTAACATTTGGCTGAGGTTACAAGAGAGAAGAAAAACCTGCACAATTTAAAGTGATGTGTCAGCATATGCCTGTGGTGCAGCAGCGTGCAATAACAGGAATAGTGGAAGAAAGTAATTTGTGTAGTGATAAATAGCAGCATGCAAGTGTTTTAAAGCAGGGTATAGAAGTGACTAAAAGAACTAAGAAGAATACATCCCTCACTGAAAGGGTATGTATTCTATGAGAATAGAGCTAGGAAGCATGTAAAATTCACAACCTGAACAGAATTCTAAACTTATTTCAAACAAAATCATAAACTTTCAAAAATGAAGAATTGCTCACAGTTCTACATCAATTTCTGCCAATGTAAGATAGGAAACACAAGTATGGCAATATTTTAAGTATCTGCAAATAAATGAAAAGGTAAGCTCAAAGATAAATTTTGTTCTGAGATATCTTTTGCAGATGGACAGCATCCTTGGGGGGAGTGACAGGATGGCCCTCACCTTGAAAAAAGCAAAGTGATCTCAAGAAGGAAAGAAAAAGGGGGGAATGTATACTGAAGTAAATTAAATTTGAACACTGAACACAGTGCTAATGATATTCCATTAGAGTCAAAAAAGACTCAAATAGAAGAATGAGGGTTCTGAGTATCAAGTATATAAAGGAAAAGAGAAAAAAATGTAAGTAAGATAGAAATAGCTACTGAAAAAGTATGACATGAGCTGCCCTCAGAAAAAAACAGACAAACTCCAGTACCTATATTGACTGGACAGCAGATATTGTCTTCTGATTGAACAGGCAGGCCCCGAGAAAACTCCAAAGCTGGCTGACATCCAAGTAAACCAAATAAACTTTAAAACACACAATGAGAATATGACACTTTAAGCATACCAATGGAAAATATAACTATAAAATTGCACAAAACATTTCTACCTTGTACCCATATATCAAATAAAAAAGTCTTGTACAAACTAAGGACAGAGAGGAACTAGTATGTCAGTTATGAGTCCCCAATCCCTTCAGAAATCTAGTAATGAGGTTAGCACATGGTCACATACTAGGAGGACATCTAGGAATGGAGAAGACTAAGGCACATATTCTAGCATAGTTTACTGGACAGGAATAACAAAAAAATGAGCACTACTTTGCTGGATGCCCTGAGAGCAAGACTGACCAATCCTCACACAGACTTTAAAAATCATTTGATTCTAAGACCCATTACAGGTGTGTCATTTGGATATATTGCTATGGACATTGGTGGGCCATTGGTAAAACCCACCAATGAGTTTAACACATTTTGGTAATTTTGAAATATTCAGCTAAACACCCTTTGACTATTCCATTATGTAAGGTTAATGCTAAATACATAGCTGAAGAGTTTGTGTTATTTTCCAATGTAGATACACCTAGGAAAATATTCACTGACCAAGGGACTTCACGTCCAGAATAATGCAACAGCTGGGTCAATTTTGTAAGATCATGCAATTAAAAAATTCAGTTTACCATTTTTAGACAAATGGGTTGGTGAAACATTGTAACAAAATATTAAAATCCATGCAAAAGAAATTTGGAAGATGGCAAAAATGGGAATATTTATCACGTCCCTCTTGTTGACCATTATAGAAGTACCACAAGCCTAAACAGAGTTTAGTCCATTTGCATTATTACACTGTAAATACCACTGACTGCTACATTTTGCTAGAGAAATGTGAGCATAACAGAAAACATCCATTTAAAAGTATTACAAAACACTATACCAGCTTTACAAGATAGACTGAAAGTAGTAACATCCAACATAAAAAGAAAAATGAAAGAGCTTATACTCCACAAGGGGTATATAATAAAAATGCAATGAACATAGTATTATATTTGTCACTTATACAAAAATCACATTTTGGTTAAGTAGCCTGATCCATTAGAACTATATATATTTTTTTATTGCAAATGGGTAAGACAAGTCCAAAAGAAATGCACCTTTTCAACATTATGAACTCACGGAAAGAATTGAAGACCTTTGTAATTAGCTTAAAGGCAAAAACTGAAAGTTGTGATGAATAAAACTGACCTCTACACCTGCAGAGCAGGTAAATAACACACTAAGTCACAGAAACAATACAATAATTTCTGTTAGGAAACAAGTATTTTCAGAGCTACTTTGTAAAACAAACCTGATTCAATACCATGTTGAGATCATTCCAGGAGGAAAAGCTAACTTAAAACCTTAGTGAACAACAAAGTCACAAAGAAAGGTTTTTGTAAGAGGAAGTACAATATGTGCTTAAGTGGGGGTAATGGAGGAGTCTTATTGTTAGTCACAAAGCCTGCTGGAACAATAAGATGATTTTAGGAAGCTGAACAGCCTTCTGAAATTTGATGGTTATCCAATGCTTAGGGTTGATGCATTTGGCTTCCTTTTTGCTAAATGAGTGCAAACTTATGGTACCTATAATTAACAAAGCAATGTTTTTTTTTCTTAAAAATTAAGAACATTGCTGTGTCATCCCATATCCCATAACAAATAACCATAGTCCAAGATCTCACAACTTTGAAGTTCTGACACGAGCTCACACCTGATAATCAGAAGGGAATCCAGTGAAATAGAAAGGTTGAAATAGAAAGACAACATTTTTGGTCATTTTTGGTCATATTAGGTCTAACAAAGTGATATTGGCAAATTCCTCTAATGGCCAAAGCAAGATAAAAGACAGCCTTTTAACACACAGTTTATTCCAATATGCCACCCCTCTTTTTGGGCTACAAAGTTCCCCTGCACCCTTTCAGATCATTATGGAGAGAGTCCTAAAACCAGATAGCAAGTATAATTCTGCTTATCTAGATGATGCAATACACTCAAAGGACCGGGACTGACATTTAACTAAGGTATAGGCTGTGTTAGACATTCTGACCAATCAAGCTTGACTGTCAGTGTCTCCATGTACAAGATAAGCATAGCAGAGGGAAAACATTTTGGCTGTGTAACCAGTTAGGGGGGGGGGTTATCGCACCAAAACTAAAAACTAGAAGCAGCTGAAAACAGGCCAATTCCAGACATTTAGAATCAAGTGAGAGTAGTCTTGGGTTCATCTGGGTACTAATGAAAATGTGAACCCTATTTTACATCAGTAGCTTGCAGATCTGACAAATTAGAAGATACCTCTTACACTGAAGAAGACTGTAGAGGCAGACATTGTCTTTAAGCAGTTGAAGGAAATACAGTGTTCAAAGTCTTCTTGAGCATCTCAAGATTTCAGCAGACCTTTGATGGGAAAGATCACCCCAAATGTTTTTTTTTAGCTGAACATTACATAGAGCAGAAAATAAAGAAATTTACTACTGACAGGGAGTAGTTGACAACTGAGTGGGTGCTCTTCCCTAAAATAGTACTTTCTCAGCTGAGAATTTACACTGATGATAAACCACAACCCTTATGTGGTTGAACAAGCAATAGGATGGAAATAGGAAGTTATGTAGGTGGATATACACAACTGTTTAATTTCACAGTTACATATAGTCCAGGCATGAGCCATCACAAAGCAAATGATCCATCACTGGCATGCAGCCCATTTAGCATGCAAATGAAAGTTTCAAGCTGGGGAAGTCAGTGAAACAGTATGTGACAAAGAAAAAGTCTTGTAACAAAGAAAACAAGAGCTCATATTCTGGGCTAAATAAAGGCAGTCTTCTTCTGGTGAAATCTCCATCTCCCATGTCTTAGCTGCTTGCTAATTGCAACTAAAACTGTTATATCATTTACTTTACATATGCATGTATAAATGTTACATACTTGCACAAGCACTCTGTTGGAAGTGTACTCATTTTGACTAATGAATGAAGAAATTCGACTAAACATTTAACCAAAAACTCATTTCCAATCATATTTGACTGTATTACACCAAGTATACCTTAAAACCTCAACTACAAGAACAACTCGGTCTCATCTTATTTGTGAGTACTAACCCTGCAACAGCCCCTAGCCTCTGTCCGGCACATTACATAAAGAAAACCCTTTCAGCAGCACTATCATTGAATGAGACAAGTGAAGACACAAATGCATACTATACACACATGACCACACACAACTAGTATAACAACTATCACCTAACTTGATCCAAAGTCCAGCCCTAAAAATGAAACACTCACATACACAGTGCATGCACACACACAATTACAAACATACCCCTAGAGCTAACCCATTACTTAGCCCTTACCCTCACCTTAACTGCCAAAATCCCACTAAACTACACACAGCTCACAATCCAAATATATTCATATCTTCAGCAAGTTCCAGATCTGTGTTTTGATAAATAGTAGGAGCTACATAATTATTAGATCTAACAGCTGGATAGCTAGTGCCCTTTAAGTGTAAACTGACTGAGTGCTTTGTGGTTTGTGGTCAGCTCAGGAATCATTTTAGTAAACTCTCAAATTCATTAATGGTGTGAAGCAAGCAGAACAGAATCTGTCCCCTTACAGGATTCATAGCAGTGCCCAGTTCAATGATTCAATGAGACGTATGATGCAAGCAGAACAGAATCTGTCCCCTTACAAGATTCATGGCAGTGCCCGATTCAATGATTCGATGAGATGCATGAAGTAAGCAGAACAGAATCTGGAAATTACAGGATTCATGGCAGTGGCCAGTTCAATGATTCGATGAGACATATTAAGCAAGCAGAACAGAATCTGTCCCCTTACAGGATTCATGGCAGTGCCCAGTTCAATGATTCAATGAGACATATGAAGCAAGCAGAACAGACTGTGTCCCTTTACAGGATTGCCTGTTCAATGATTCAAGGAGACACAAGGAGTTTGTGTCACAAGTGTTTTTGTCTGCCCCAAAAGCCTTGTTAATCACCTTCATAAAGGTTTCCAATAACCAATGTTCACCAGCAAGTCCTCTTCTCTTCTTCATGGCAGCTCAGTGTTTAAGCAACTTCGGGTGATTCAGTTGACAGCCTGCAACAATGGTATGTGGGTAATTTAGGTTAATTCTTCATTTATCCTTTTTCAGCTGGCATCTGTTAGTGAGGGTATTAGTAGTTAGGATGCCAAAGTTCAAAACTCATCACTGGATGATGCATTCAGGTAATATGGCAATCTAAAGACTCATGTTTAGCTAAACTCGACAATGAATCTGAGCTTTGTCTTCTTCCTATCTGCCTCCCAACACTGGCATGGAGATGAATGACTGCTGGGTGGATCCTACCCTGGGCTGCCTTTGCAAGGCATTCTCTCCCAACCTTATTTCTTAGTGTTCCACTTTCTAGTGTCACTTTCCATATCCTTTTTAGTCCATTGCTCCCCATCACCAATTTTCCACCATCTGTCAGTCTTTATACTTGCATAGTTGTCCCTGTTTTGTGTCGCAACGAAACCTATCAATCTTTATTATATGTTTGTATGTCTGACGCTGTGGCCAGCCTTTTACCCACCAGTCTGCCAGCACCTTCCCAACACAACCTCCCCCTCTACTGTTTTTATAAAAATAAAGTAGGGCTCCTGTACCACAAAAATTCTTGGCTCACCCCATACAACTTTTTCTTTCATGCTGGCCTTCTGTGCATTCCCTTTTTCTTCACCAACATATCACCCCATTTCCTTCCTATTTATATAATAAAACCAGTCTGCTCCCAGCTGTACTTGTGTAGTAGCTATGCAACACTTTGATGCATATTGGAATATGCATACCATCAGGAATGCTGTTTGTATCTGCCTGTGTCTTCAGGTCATGTGACTCTGCATAGCACAATCCACTCACTTGCATGGTGACTTACATTTTCACAGCTGCAAGGCTTTAGTATGCAGTACCATCCCAGTTACAATGTCAGTTTGTTATCACTTATGCATATGTAATTCCAGTCAGGGGGAAAAGTGTTACCTTGATCACACCATTTACCTTAGCATAGTTGTATTATGTTTCTTTCCAAATGACTAAGGTTCCATACACCAAACATAAGCAGTATTTATATAAATATAAAACAATAAATGTTATGCATTATCAGTCTTCTCTTAAAAGTCCTCTGCCAGCCTTTGCAGCTATGTTCATGTCTATGTCAAGAGCAAATGTTGCAGTTAAATGAACAAGGTTATGTTTGTGCAATGCATTTCTTTCTGATACCCAACACTGAACATGAATGTTACTGAAAATGATATGTCTGTGTTTATTAATAATCCTAGTAAAAAGTAATTTCTACCTCAGGTTGTGGGAAATCTTAAATCTTGTTGACCTTAATATACTGTTGCAATAATTTAACCTCGGTGGAGCGCTTGAATTTGTGTGTATTCTGCAGTCTTTTCTAGTGCATAATTTTTAAGACATCATATGTGTGAGAGTATTTAATAAGGTAAGTTAATTAGTAGTTAGGTTGCATTTCAGTTGTTACACCTTTAAATCGTGTAGATTCACCTCTTGCAAACAAAACTGCAATCTACTGAGAATTAACCCGGATTATATATAGACACGGTCAGTGAAGCAGCATGTCTAACTCTTCATGGTACTTAGCTGCAAAAATGAGGTATAGTTTGTGAAATAATAGTCTCAACAGTTTTATTTATAACAATTTATTTATTTACTTTGACATTTGTTTACCGAGAGGGTCAGACTGGGTTGGAAAGAACCTCTTTTCAATAGAGGCCAGGGAAGAAAAGCTCCAGTTTCAGATTGTAATGTACAAACTTTATAAGCAGTGAAGTACAGTATACAATATTAAAGGAGCAATAACAGTGAAACGGAGATACAAGCAGTAGATATATTAGACTAAACAATTTTACATAGTAGAAGGTAAACATTGTATGTACAGCTGACTATCATATTTACATCACAGATGTTAAGCGTACGTTGGTTTACGAGATCAGCCAAGTACATACTATGGAAGTTTTTTTTTTTTTTTTGGGAGGAGCAGTTAGATGGGATAGGGATAGTAAGAAGGAGGGGGAGAGAGACAGCATAGGGGAGATTAGCAGAAGGGAGGGATCGTATGAGGTAGGAGGAGACTGGAGGAGAGATTAGTCAGGACTGGAGAGGATATTAGCCCATATCAGTGCATGGACACTGCTAAGAGTTGTACATGTCCTGTTTTAAGGAAGTTTTGAAGGCTACTGGTTTAAAAGTACTTCTTATTGGTGGTGGGAGTGAATTCCATACTTTTGCAACATAGTTAGAATACAGGCTTTGTCCAGCTGTTTTTGAGGGTTTGGAGATGGTGAAAAGTGTCTTATCTTCAGACCTGAAGGTTCTGTTTGGGTTGTAAGGATTGATGAAATTATTTATAGCTGGACAAGCTATGGGCTTGTAGACCATGTTGTGGAGTGTTAAGTGTTGGATATATAGTAGGTGATTGGGGAAATCTAGCCAGTTTAGTTTTTGTAATGATATACAGTGGTGTGTTCTAGTATTTGGGTTAGTGGCAAACTTGGCCACTTTATTATAGCACTGTTCCAGTTTGGATCTAGTGGGGATTTGTAAGTAGCTAAGTATAGATGCGCTATAAAGCATGGAAGGTAGAAGCAAAAATTTGGCAAGGGTAATTTTAGTTGATGATTTTAGGGACCCCGGAATTCATGAAGCTGAAATCACCTTGCAGGAGCAGTGTAGGCACTCCTGCACGGAATATAGCCAAACAGTGATCCGGGAACATGCAGTATTGACTTGCACGAGCCTGCCTACACTGTTCCTGTAAGGAAAGCACTGCAGTATGCTAATCAGCTCATTTACTGATGAAAACCATACAAATGAGCTGAATTAGTGATTCAGGAAATAGGCAGGTCTCCATGCAGGAACAGTGTAGGGCACAGAAATGTACTCGGGTACTAGCCGAGTACAAATCTGCAAAATAGAAAACAGACACATGACAGCCTCAAATAAAGCATGTATTCCATGTATTAGGCATGCCAATGGCCAAATATATGGCCATTGGCATGAAAAATAGTTAATTATCTTGCAAACAAAAGTTTTTTTTTTTCCCTGATCTCATCTGTTTAAGCATAGGGCAGTGGCGCGCAACTGGGATCCTGCTGAAAATACCAAAAAAAGGGAAAAAATCAAGTTTGAGAGAAATCTGCATTTTGCCATAATAGTCAATGGCATGCAGAATGAAAACAATACCAGGGAATAGTGGTTGCTAAGGGGAAAGGCTCAGTGTAAGTGTGGCGACTCAGGAGTAAGGCAGTTGTGTATGCAAATGAGGGGATTTATACTGAATCACAAATTTCAGACTGCACCTAACCATGTAGGTGCTCCGACACCATGGTGTAGGCAGGAGGAGCAGCTAACATGAAAAGGGGATGTGTCATGATTGCTGTCAGCACATTGGAGATCAGTGGCCCATGTTTGCCCTTAGCTAAGCACAGCTAAGGCAGGGGGGGGTATGTCCGAGGATGTATTCCCCTATTCCATGAAATGCAGAGCATGTTTCGGGTCTAGGAAGGGCCAGTTCTGCTTAAAACTGTTTACTTTAGCTAAATGGGTGTTTGCGGTGCACACCGGGCCTAAAACAAAACAAAAAAAACACAGGGGATAGCAGAACTGTTGACATTTGAGCACTGGGAATGCACGGCACGCATCCGCGTATCCGGGCTTAAGCAGGGAGGAAATGGGAAAGGGGAACAGCAGAAGGAAGGCAATCAAGGAGAACAAGTATAGGTGGCAGGTGGAATGTATCAGAATCAACCAATTACACAGGCAGCAGCCCAGCACACTACTATAAACTATGCAAACACCTTTCAGTCTGGTTTTGTCCACAAACTCTACACCACCAGTGTATACATTTGGGGGAATTTTAAACTGACAAAACATGTTAGGGGCTGCTGTTGCTCCGATCTATCAGTATGTGCTAGAGACATAGGGTGGTGAGAAGGAAAATGCTGACAACCAACTCAGACCGAGGAGGAGGAGAAGAGTGTTCAGACCCAGGGTAACCTACCAGGGGCTACATGATCTGTAGATAGTAGAGTGATACAGGGTAGAAAGGGACATACTTCAGCAACTTGTTGAGCTGTGCCGGCCTCGCCTCTGAGCCAGAACCAACAGAGGGGAACCCATCCCAGTGGATACCAAGGTATGTGTAGCCTTCAGACTACTAGCTACAGGTACTTTCCAAAGACCAACTGGGATATCATGGGGTCTCACAGGCATCTGCATCCAGGATACTCCACCAGTTCCTAGATGCCATGCGACCACATGCCGTTGAGCAATTTCACTTCCACAGCACCCATGAGGGCCAGCAATATGCGTCTCTTCCACCATGCAGCAGACTAGCCAGAGGTTCTGGGTGCCATAGACTGCACGCGCATCCATATCAAATCACCACCTGGTGAACGGGGTAGGGTCTACATAAACCGCAAAGTCTTCCCCTTCATCAACTGCCAGGTCATGTGCGATGCCCAGGGAATTACCATGAATGCGTGTGCTGGCAGCCCTGGAAGCTATCACGACTCCCACATCTGGCATTCGTCACAGCTGTACTGGGCATTTGCCAGTGGGGGCATCCCATATGGCCAGCTGGTGGGGGGATGCTGGCTATTCACTGGAGCTGTGGCTGATGACACCCATCAGAAATGCACAATCACCCACACAAGAATGCCATAATGAGGCACACGCACAAACCAGGATCATTAAAGAGCATGTGTTTGGGATGGTCAAGTTACAGTTCAGCTGCCTTGACATATCTGGTGGAGCCTTGCAGTACTCTCCAGCCACATGTGCACACATGTTCACAGTATGTGCCATGCTACACAATAAGATCCTGCGGAAACAGCTGAGGCAGGAATGAAATGAGGAAGGACCACTCACCCCCCCCACCATTGCCAAGGCCTTCACAGGCACAGAGTGACTTGGAGGAGGAACATCCTGAGCCTGCCCCTGTAGGCAGATGGAGGCATGCCCAGTATTCCCTGGCCTTGGCAAAGAGGTAACGCATAGCACATACACTGACACTGTAGGGTCCAAAGGACTAATGTCTCTCTCTCTCTCTCTCTCTGACTCACACACACAGTAAAAAGGATGCTAAACATCACACCACCTATACCTGACCATGTATAGGCAGTGTATTGAGTGCAGCCAACATAGTCAGCCCACAAGCACCACTCTCACAACAGCTGCAGGCACAAGGTAAGCCAGTCTCTATAACAAAATAAACGAATGGAGTGGAATTTTCTGATAGCATATCTATGATATTGATCAAGCATGTAAGAGAATGGGGTGGCTAACTGTGATAGCAGCAGACAACTGACAGCTCTGTGAGACAGCAAGAAGTGTATCCTCAGTACTGCCCTACCCACACCATGCAGCACCACCCTAGTTGGCAAATACCACTGCAGTATATGTGGTGAGTCAAATAACTGGGGGGGTCATAGGTCACATGCATGGATGTCAAAGTGGGGGTCCCATACCCACCACTGACCCCACACAGCAGGTCAGCTGTAGAAAACCATACAGAAATGTTTGGCAAAGGCCCACACAAGGCGACATCCATGAAATCCCCACCCACAGACTCTTACACAGTGATATCACAACAGGTCTGGCAGTGGCAGTATAGCTTTGAAAGGTCAGAAGTCTGAAACTACAAATGTCTATGCCAGAACAATCTGACCTGTGGTTAATACTGTTATGCCTGTAGTCTGAAAGATAGGGCACACCACTATGCTAAATGGGGCCAGAATGTTAAGCAAATATCAGCACAGTCTGTGCAGATGTGTATCATGTACAGTTGTGTCCTCCCCCCATAGTCCTATATAAATGCAGTAACATCTCCTAGCCTTAAGCAGCGTCCAGCTGTCACCCAGAGTGATGGTGCAATAGTAACAGAAAGCAATTGTCAGTAACACCCACAGTCAACTTACTGGTGCCATCCAAGGGGTGTCTCCTGTCGGCAGCCTGGGAACATATGATCATCAACATGCACTGCCTTGCTACAGATGGCCTGCATCTGTCACACCTGGCCTACAGGCGTCTAGCAAATGCCTATGCCTCAGCCACAGTGCCCTGTTAGGGAGTGCCATGGGGTCCATAACACAGTCCACAAACTGCAAAGAAAGACCATGCTGATAACTGCTAGGAACAAACCTGACAGCCTCAGGGAGCCAGAAATCTGGTCAAGGCCTTGAATAATGTGGTGATTAAGGTCCAAAGAGAAGGACGCCTGTGAAATACTGCTCTAATAATGTTATAAAGTTGATGGAATGATTTGTTTTAGCATGGAATGTCTGATGGGTATGAAGTCTGAAATTACGATAGCAACTGTCAGTAATATCTGACTTCAACCCAGAGTGACGTGAAAAACACTTTTGCTTGAAAACCACACTTGTTTGGATAACCAGCAATATATATGAGTCATGGGTGTGGACATTCTGTGATACTCTGCACAGTTGACAGGCAGTGCTAGGAGTTTAAACATGGGAATGCACTCACTTCTGGCAGGCTTAACCCTGGAAGATGTTGACATGTCTGCACCCACAAAACCCTGGACCACAGCCATGGGGAGTAACACACCCCTCCATGATCACTCATCTTTGCAACATCCTGATCCCAGCATGTGGCCATCCAAGCAAAATGAGGTGCGCCATACATATATGTGTGACAAACACACACCTCCAGGCTGGTCAAACAGTCTGATACATACAAGACCCTCCAAGTGCAGTCACCCATTGAGGAGAATCCAATGCAAAGTACTGGTAGCCATAGGCAAGCATATCTGCCCAGGACATCCCCCGCCCCACATATCCTATCCCTTACAAATCTATCTGCAGTCTGCTTGTCACCCTGATACTCTCTGACTTATATTACCCAACTGTGGACTGGAAATCAGACCAGGCCAGAAAATAAATGCACAGAGATTCCACCATTGTAATATATCACCAAGGTGCTGGACCTTTTCCACAGCACCAGCTGTCAATTGCTTGTAGGCACACCCCACAACATGCTGGATTGCGCAAGAATGCATAGCATTTGGCCCATAAACCTGGTGTGCGCATCATCCATTCTGTATTCCTCTGGTAAATCACTGTGATGATCTGAGGAGGTATGTCACGAAGTACTGAAACAATATATGACAGTGTCAAATGGCATATATGACAGATGTCTGCTAAAACAACCCCTGTAACCCTAGCAACCCATACATTACTGAGAGAAATTGTCACAATCACTGTATGGCCCATTGTCCCCACATGTCGATAGGCTATATCCAGCTATCCTGCTCCAACAGGTTGAGATGTATGGCTGTAGCACAAAACAAATTGACTGAAGTACAATCCCTGGAATGGAGTCCCACATGTACTATGGAAGGGCTCACTGGGCATGCTCATACACTGAGAGAAATGTCAGTAGGATCTAGGAATGAACAGTCATCTTAGAAGTGCCTTCCGTCAGGCCTCAGCCCCATAAGCTCTGTGGTGTGTGCGATAACTGCATAACACTATAGTACAAATAACTAGTTAGGTAGGAGTTCTACTCTCAGTGCTAGCAAATGTAAAAGTGTGTGTGTGTGTGTGTGTGTGTGTGTGTGTGTGTGTGTGTGTGTGTGTGTGTGTGCACAAGACTGAGGGAGTTGTGTGTTTGTTTGTTTATAGGTGAAATTGTTTTATGTCATTCTCACCCACAACACTTCACACTGCCCCACCTTACCAGTCCAGATTATGTCAGTCCCTTATTAGCAACCTTGGCCAGCTGTCCCCTATAAGCTCAATAGTATGTGTGATACATGCTTAACACTAAAGTACAAATGACTAGTTTGGCAGGGGTTCTACTCTTGTATCCAGCAAATGTGTGTGTGGGTATGTATTTTTGTAAGCAGAAGTATTTTGATAAGTTTCCCACCCACTGCCCTACTTTATTAGTCCTGCTGATGTCATTCCCCATATTAGCACTTTTGGCCAACTCTTAGCCCACTAAGCTCTGTAGTGCATGTATAACTGTGCAACTCTATGGTACAAATAATTACTTAGGTAGGGGTTCTATTCTCACATCTGGCAAGTATGTGTGTGTCTGTTTGTCGGACAAAGTATTTTGATAGGTTTAACACCCAGTGCCCTACATTATCAGTCCTGCTGTCATTCCCCATATCAGCACCTTTGACCAACTTTCAGCCCAGTAAGCTCTGTAGCTCATGCAGTGATTGTGTAACACTATGGTGCAAATTACCAGTTAAGTAGGGGTTCTACTCTCACATCAGGCAAGCGTGTCTGTTTGTGAGACAATTTTTGATAAGTTTAACACCCACTGCACTACTTTATCAATCCTGCTGATGTCATTCCCTTTATAGGTTCACAAGTGTGTAGTAGGCTAATGGCCCAGGAACATTACAAGCCGAGCACATAGAAGGGCCCTGCCATTATGCCAACCAATGTTACTTCACAGTGCCTGTGTCAAGTATAGCCACTGCAGTGATCTTTTGGTTGAACTGTCTATTACCCATCCACTCATCAAGATTTCTCTGGAACAGGGCCAGCTAGGTGCTCTGCATGACATGTATGGGAAGTGTATTCCAGGGCATGTGCAGTCTCTTGGTGAGGGACCTGTCAGACCAGCATGTTGTGGTGATTGTGGTACTGGCGTGGAGGTCTTTGCAGTGTGTGGTGTGGATGGATTTATATGTAGCATTTCTAAAACAGCTGGGTCAGACATGGCTTTGTAAGTCAAGCACAGGTAGCTGCTAATTAGGTGATATGACACAGAGAATAGCTTGGGTCTTCAGAGTCTGTGTAGGAATTGTGTTTAATGCCTAGGAACCCCTTTGTGAGGTGCTTCTGTGGCCTCTCCAGCTGTAGCAGGTGTCTAGTGAGGTACATGGCAAATGGGCCATGATACTTGAGGAGTGGTCTAATGAGGGACTGTCTTCCTGGATGCAAAACCCTTGGTAATGCAATGCACCATAAAGAAAGAGTTCCTGACCACAGTGGCAATGTGATGGTTGAAGGAGAAGTTGCTGTCAACCTGCATCCCCAGATCTCTTATAATGCCTACAGTGTTCTTTGGGCTCCCGTTGATGTTGTACTTACTGGGAAATGAGTATTTTACCAAAGGGTATGATGATGCATTTTGTGGTGTTAAGTTTCTGGCCATGGTTTCCACACCACTCACTGGTCTCAGTGAGGCCTTTCTGTAGGATGTCTGCATCACTTATGGAGTTCATGATAGCTCCCAGTTTGCTGTCCTCTGTGAACTTGGTCAGTCAGAGTTCCTCTGTGATGGGCTGGACTCCTGAGAAGTAGATGCTGGACAGGACACTATCCAGTACTGATCCCTGTGGGACTCCACTCGTGACTGCTTGTCAGTCTGACTTGGAGTTTGCCACTGTCATACTGTGTGTTCTGTGAACCAATTTTCAAACCACCAACTGATATAGGGGTTGATGCCTAGTTTGTTGGGTTTATCAATAATTCCTTATTGAGGAATGGTATCAGAAGCCTTGGCCAGATTGAGGTAGGCTGTATTCAGTGCCTTATTGTCATACACAACCCTGGTGACTCACTCAAAGACGTCAATCAGGTTGAGCAGACATGATCTGCCATTCACAAACTCAAACTGTGTGGGATCCAGAGTTAAGAGATCACCCATGTCTTGGTCAATCAGGTCCCTGATGATGTGGTCCATACCCATGCATAGTAGACTTGTCAGGCTAAGTGCCCAATAATCCCCAGGGTCTGTAGATGTTACCCCTTTATGGAGAGGGATGACTGTAGAAGTGTGCCATTTTGGAGGTACAAAGCCTGAGGTGAGGCTGTGACTGACCAGGGCACACAGATGTGGTGCCAGGTCTCTTTGTATGTCATGTAGAACACAGCCACAGATATGTTGGGGTCCCATGGAAGCTACATTCTTGCCTGTGGACAATGTAGGTCTAACCTGGCCTGCAGTAATGCTGTGTGCCTGGCATTCATCTACCATTGTGATTGTCCCCTTTGGGGAGGTGAGAGGAGTAAAGCTGGCACTGAATGTGTTGGCAAGGCTGTGGCCAATATCTGTTGTCTCAGGATAGGAATTTGCATTGTGCAGTAACTCACAGCACTTGTGGTTATTGCTGTACAGGTTGTTGATATAACTATCAAAGGCTTTTGTGATTGTCATCAGTGTCTGCTGCAATTCTGCCTTCATAGCTGCCTGTAGGTGATTCCATGAGGGATCCCAAGTTGTGTTTGAGGCTAATAAGGGGGTTCACCAGTCTTGGGACACCACCTTTTTCTGCAACATTGTCCTCCTTCGGTTGTACACTTTAGTAATGGCAGGGGACCATCATATTGGCTTCCAGTGTTTGGAAGACAGTGTCTGGGTTCTTTTGGCTATTGCTAGTACCATGCATCCATGTACATGTTTGTGCAGTGCATATGTGTATGATTTGACAGTCATGCAGCTATTTCCCATTGGCATGGGTGCAGTGAAGTCATCCACCCCTGTTTTTATGACTGCAAAGTCAGCTTTGGAGAGGTTTTGCAAGGTGGTTACCTTTGTGGGGGTTGTGGGTGAGATGTTGAGCTCAATGTTGATTACATCATGTTTGGATCTGACCAGGTAGGGATTGACAACTGTGGTCAAGCAAAAGTCCCATATGTAAGTAATCAACACAGGTCAAGGTTGTTGCATCCTCTACTGGGGGTCAGTATGAGCCGGTCCAGGGCATTGGAACTGATGAATTCCAGGAAGCATTAGGCCACAGTACTAGTGCTTGACTACTTTCCTTGGGTTATGGAGGGGTAGTTGAAGTCTCCTACTATGTCAGTGTTGGGTTGGACCTTCATAGATGCCTGGGTATTGAGGAATGTGCATTGACAGCCTAGGGACATAGATGGTTACCGATAGCAGGCTATGGTGTGGATTGCACTATTACCAAAGTCAGTTGTACTGGAAGTATCTCCGATGCATTATGCTACATTACTAGTCTGGAAGTGTGCATATCCATTATGAATATGGAGACAACACCTGTGGAGGTGTGGTCCATGTTTGGGGGCTGACAGCTGTGGAATGCATCATAGCCTGTTAGTGCAGGGCTGCTGTCTGCTGCTGTGAACCACCTCTACATTACAGCACAAATATCAATGTCCTCCACTCTGAGAAGTGCTTTGAATGACTGCATCTTGACAGTTAGATGTCTACTGTTGAGCGGCATGACCCTCAGACTGCATACATGTCTAGTTGTTACGGTGGTCATTTGATTTGGAACACTGCCTAATAAGGCACTATAGGGGTGGTAAGACACTTACCCTGTACCTGGAAACCCAGAGCTGACAGATTTAGGACATCTCTGGCAAGGCTTTGAGGTCTGTCAATCATGTTATCCCAAGTAGAAAGATACTGGATCCCCTGAGAATGACACACAACATGTAAGCCAATGTTGCAGTCAATTATCTGTTGATTGTCCAGCAGCATCATTCTGGTTGATGGCAGTATACTGCTCAGGGCTACTGTCACACCTTCCTGGACCACATAATCTGAGAGTTCAACCACATCTCTTGTCATGTATTCCAGGGAGGTGTGTCTCAGGTCATTCACACCCACATGGATGATGACAGAGTAATACTTGTAGCTGTTGTGGAGTGGCCTGACTGGGTGCATCATGTTTTGGATGCTGGCATGTGATAGACAGGTGGCTGTTACCTCCTCCATAACCAACTTACTGAGTGGGACATCTGTTTGCCGCACTACTGAGTCACCTATGATCACAGTATTGTGCAAGGTGGTTAGCCTTGGGAGCTTGGGTTGAGGTGCACACCATGTAGGTTACATATGTGTCCTTTGGCATGCGCTAAGTCATGGTGTCTGAGTGGGTGTCTGTCCTGCTGGTCTGTGCTGTTTGTGTAAATGTCCATTGAGTGCCTCTGTAAAGGTGGGTGTGTGGGTGGCTTTTCAGTGTATGTCAGGGCTATTATAGTGGGTGTTGTGGTGAGCTATGTGTTCCACATGGTGTGGTGCAGGTGTTGATCTTACCTCTTGACCAGCTAGTCCAGTCTTTGCTGGAGTGTGCATATTTCCACATTTGGTGATATAGGGGTACCTCTTACTGGTCTGAGTGTTTGGAGTTTAGAGGAGATGGTTGTCTGTGTACATGAGGCAGTTGCAACAGTGCCTCAAAATGGACAAGTGCATCAGGTTAATGGATGAAAGCACAGAAAACCGCACTGCAATCATGCCAGGAAGGGTTGTCACAACTAAGTCCTGTGGCTAATTCCATGATGAACGAGTACTGCTGATGGCTCCCAGGTGTGATACTCTTATTGATACAATAACCTGTTGAAGTGCAAAGTTATAATGCTATTTAAAGTGCAAGACAGAAAAATACTAGCAAGACGTAAGGGAGAAACTGAAGGCAGACTTCCTGCCACCTGTAATACTTTACCTCAGCTGTGCAGTTATCAGCACCTTTGGCCAGTTGTAAGTCCAGTAAGCTCTGTAGCTCATGTAGTAACTGTGTAACACTATAGTACAAATAACTGGATACATAGGGGTTCTAATCTCAATACTGGCAAGTGTGTGTGAGAATCATGTACTGTGTGGCTTATACCATTTTTGACTTGTGCACCACCCTTTACACTTCCTCTCACTCCAAGTTAGTAGTTCTGTTGATGTCATTCACCTTAGAAGTACCTTTGAACTAGGTGACATTGCATAAGCTCCATGGCATGTCTGATAACTGTGTAACACTATAGTAGAAATACCTAGATAGGCAGGAATCCTAATCCCAATACTGACGTGTGTGTGTGTGTGTGTGTGTGTGTGTGTGTGTGTGTGTGTGTGTGTGTGTGTGTGTGTGTGAGTGTGTGTGAGAATCATGTACTGTGTGGGTTATACCATTTTTGACTTGTGTACCACCTTTTACACTTCCTCTCACTCTAATTTAATAGTCCTGTTGATGGCATTCACCTTACAAGCACCTTTGCACTAGGTGAAATTGTGTAAGCTCTTTGGCGCATCTGATTGTGTAACACTATAATAGAAATAATTAGATAGGAAAGAGTTCTAATCCCAATAATGGAGTGTGTGTGTGTGTGTGTGTGTGTGTGTGTGTGTGTGTGTGTGTGTGTGTGTGTGTGTGTGTGTGTGTGTGTGTGAGAGAGATAGAGAGAATCATGTACTGTGTGGCTTATACCATTTTGAGTTGTGTACCACCCTTTACACTTCCCCCACCCTACTTTACTACTGCTGTTGTTGTCATTCACCTTAGAAGTACCTTTGGACAAGGTGAAATTGTGTACACTTCATGGCGTGTCTGCTGAGTAATACCATAATAAAAATAACTAGATAGGCAGGAGGTCTCATCTCAATACTGGCAAGTCTGTGTCTGTGCGTGTGTGTGTGAATCAGATACTGTGTGGCTTATACCATTTTGAGTTGTGTACCACCCTTTACACTTCCCCCACCCTACATTACTAGTGCTGTTGTTATCATTCACCTTAGAAGTACCTTTGGACAAGATTAAATTGTGTAAGCTTCATGGAACATCTGCTAACTTTGTAATACCATAATACAAATAACTAGATAGGGAGGAGTTCTAATCTCAATACTGGCAACTGTTTGTGTTTGTGTGAGAATCATGTACTGTGAAGGTTATACCATTTTGAGTTGTGTACCACCATACTCATCCTAATTTTGTAGTCCTGTTGATGGCATTCACCTTACAAGTACCTTTGGATGAGGTGAAATTGTGTAAGTTTTGTGGTGCATTTGACAACTGCATAACAATATAGTAGACATAGATGGGTAGGAGTTCTAATTGCAATACTGGTGTATGTGTGTGTGTGTGTGTGTGTGTGTGTGTGTGTGTGTGTGTGTGTGTGTGTGTGTGTGTGTGCGTGCATGTGTGCATGCATGTGTGTCTGTGTGTGTGTGTGTGTGTGTGTGTGTGTGTGTGTGTGTGTGTGTGTGAATCATATCTTGTGTGGCCGATACCATTTTGATGTGTGTGCCATACATGGCAGGTGACTACCTCCTGATGCCATTACTTTATATAGTGTGGTAATGACATCTGCCTCACATGCAGCATGTGATACCATTGTACAGGCCATACCAGTCCTCTGTATGGATGTGTCTGGAACATCCAGATGTTTTGAACGTATTAGTGCTCTGTCTGCCTTAACAATGTCCATGTATGTGATGTTGTTGCCAAATAGGTCACAGTGAGTGTACTGACACATATGGCAGCATCAGGTATCATACCTGACTGAAACAAAATACTGATACAACATCTGTTACCCTCACACTTGTCCAGGCTTGTAGGTGCAAAACATGAGTCCAGATGCTTGGCTTTACAAGTGAATTGTTCATGTCATGGGTCACATTCAAGATTAGGAAAGGTGTGGACTGACATATTGTGGTCTCAATCAGTATATATCAGAAACAAATGGCATCTTAACAGGTGTGTGTGTACATTTTCTATCCACTGTACAGCAGTAATCTTTCACATCTGTCCCTACCTTAGTCAGTTTGTCCAACACATTTTGCTGGTGTCTGTCCAGACGTTTTGCACTGACAGGTTCTGAGGTATGCTACAGGAAAGTTACATTCTCTTCAGATAGGCCCCTTTGGTGACCACTGTGATGCAATACAATTAACCCCACCACAAGTGAACATGCACATAAAGCAATATGGCTATTAGTCATAGTTGTGTTCATGGTAACTTGAATGCCCTCCACATGCCTGGGGTATTGCCAAAGCACAACTGAACTGTTCCATACTCACCAGCTTCAGGCTGCTGTCCCATATGCAGACCAGAGTGACCTATGTTGTTGTGGGAGAGAGGTATTGTCAGCAGACTCACATGTGCCCTTGTTAAAGGACGGATGCAGAATGTCTGCACATTTACAGTGCAATACCCAATACTACACAATTTGCTGTCCTTCACCATAGATTTGCATTTCTGTTTATTAGAAATCGACATCCACAACTGCAATCAGACCTGGCACATGCATGTAGATACTGTACAGATACAAGTATGTCTCATACAATAGTTCACTAATACCCACTGGGACCTTACCTGCACATTCCTTGTCCATTGTGTGGGTGCCACCCACTTCCAGCAAGTGGGGCTTTGTACCTGGTGTTCGAACATGATGGGTGGCACAAGCTTGGCAAGGAGCTCTTCATTTGGAGTCAGTGGGAGCTGCATGGCTGGACCCCCACCTGTGGTTGTGGGGTCCCTGGCCATGGCAGCAGCCTTTTGCCAGGCATGGCATATGAGGTTGGTGGCATGATGCTGCACCTGCTCATATGTACGTGCGTGCAGGCCGACCTAATTTACCCTGTGGACAGGGTCATCCCACAGGGTGGTCCTCTCCTGCAGATGTTGCTGGCCTTGGCCCAGCAGTACTGTGTGGTTCTGTATTATGGCTTCCATTATCAAGTTGCATTCTGCTGGTGAAAAGGTGTCCCGCCAGTGATGTGACATTGCACCTGGTAGACACTAACAGGGAAACACATCACAGGACCCCATACATTTGGCAACAGTATGTCCAGTACCTGCACATGTACCTTGAATACCAGTAGCCAACACTCACAACCATATCAGTAGCCACCACTCACAACCACACCATACCCCTGTATTCTATCAGCAGAGTATCAGCTTGCATTGCACTCCTGGTCCAGATGAGTCATATTGCCCGCAGTGAGGGCAAGTTGATTGCATAATCCATTATGCCTCATTTAGCTCTGTGTAAATGCATGATATTAGCCATCTTACATGCAGATGGTGTGTGGATGGTGCTGCAGCTTGGTATGACTACAGTGTGTAATGCAGCTGGGAGCACATGCCTGAGTTCATGTAGGATGCAGACACGGATGATGTGAGGTTGCATGGATACTTACATTTGTTGCCTTTCAGTAGGCAATATGTACCTGTTCACTGGTGATGAGGGGAGGGGTGTGGGTGCAGTACATATCCACCTATAGTGATGCTGAGCCAGGGGGTGATGTTTGCCCTAACCCTATCGGCAGCAGGGTGCCTGTAGCTATGTTGTGTGTGTATGTGATCTGATGGGCTACCATTACAGGTTGGGTTTGTTTGTTGCCTCTGAGATTGCAGACATATGGGAAGATGGCCTTGTGATTGTCCTTGGTGGATGTCTTCAATTTGTACTCATATTTGGCCTTACAGCAATCCACCTGTGACCTTATATGCTTGTTCATACCATGGCTGACTTGATGTCAGGTTGGCTCTGCCCCTAGTTTGCCCTGTACAGCCACTATAGGGACCACCTCTGTGGTTTGTGTAATGCTGCTATCCAGCAAAGGGGATTACCCTACTTTGCTGGAGGCAGGTATGACAAGTAAGGTATTGCTGAGTCCATACAGCCATTTATATGTTCAGTCAGTTGCTTGTAGTGGGCATAGCCAAAGGTCATAGCACAGTTTGGCACTTCTCCAATTTAGTAATGATAATCATGCTTATTGTACTAACCATGGCTGTGTCAGGGCAATGCAACAACCAGTAGCTGTAGAAATGTCACTCTTTTGGGTGCACAGTAACTAAGATTACACACGTGTGCAACATGTACAGCTTTTTTAACTGACATTTTGCATCCCATGTCTGTTTTCAGGAGGTGGACACATACACCTACTCATACTGACATGTGCATAGGTAATACCTCACATACATGTCTGTTCTATGTCAGTATAGCACACTGTAGTCACACTCTTGCTGTGCAGTCATCCTTCTTAACCTGTTACAGCAGGACCTCTGTAGGTTGGATGCCATGCATACATGGGTGCAATGGGACAAAATCAGTGACAGTGTCTCAATATTGCCGTAACATACTTGAGTCATTCAATAACACAGTAGCCTTTGCACTGAGAGGCATCCCCTGGAGGATGTCCAACAGTCATATGGCAGGAAGAGAGGAGAAAGGCTAGGAGGGTGGTATTGAGGGTAAGAATTGTTAATGTTGGCAGTATGACTGGTATAGGGTCCAGGTTAGCTGATATGATGGCCAGGGGATGGTTGATATATTGTGTGTGCAAGAGACCACATGGAAGGGGATTATGGCTGGTGTATGGTAGGCAGGTCACAATTGTGCTATCATGGTGTGGACTGGGGGAGGAAGAGGGTAGGGCTTCTGCTGAAGGAACAGTATGCCAAGTGTTTTTGGAGGGTGACATAAGTGTCTGAATGAGTGATGTTTCTGAAGCTGTAAGCTGATGGTGTAATGATAACTGTTGTTAGTGCATATGCTATGTAAGCTGATTGCGCAATGGATGAGAAAGAGAAATGTGACATCAGTTGGATGACGTGGTGATGATTGGTCCCAAGGGTGACAGACTGGTCATTGCAGCAGATGTCAATGGACATATTGGTGAAGGGAACAGAGAGGATGGGGAATTGATGGGTATGTATAGTGTTAAAAGGAGTGGAGACAGTGAGATGGTAATGGAGTTTGCAAAAAGGATGGACATGGCTGTGCTGAATACATACTATAACATGAGGGAGGAACATAGGGTGGCATACAAGAGTGGAGTAAGATACACACAGGTGGAATATATCCAATGTAGGAGGGCCAGTTTGAAGGAGATTGGAGACTGTAAAGTGGTGACAGGGGAAAGTGTATTTAGGCAGCAGAGACTGTTGCTCTGTAAGATGATGTTGGCAATCAATAAGAAGAAGAGTGAGGGGATATCACCAAGGATCAAATGGTGTGAATTAGAAAAGGGTGATTGTGAGGTGTTCAGGGAAGAGTTGAGACAGGCACTGGGTGACAGTGAGAATCTAACAAATATCTGATTAAGTACAGCAGAGCTGGTAAGGGACACAGTGAGAAGGGTGCTTGGTGTGACATGTGGATGGAGGAAGCAGTACAAGGACACCTGTTGGTGGACAGAGGAACTACCAGACAGTATACAGAGACAGAGGTTGGGGAAAAAGGAGTGGGATTGTCAGAGAGATGAGGAAAGTAGGCAGGAGTATGAGGAGATGATGCGCATGGCAAATAGAGAGGTGGCAAAGGCTGAGGATGGGCATATGAAGAGTTCAATGACAGGTTGGACACTAAGGAGGGATGACAGGAATTGTACCGATTGGCTGGACAGATGCACTGAGCTAGGAAAGATGTGCAGCAGATAAGGGTGATAAAGGATGATGAGGTATATGTACTCACAAGCGAGGAGAGTGTATTGAGCACATGGGCAGTGTACTTCGAGAGGCTGATGAATGAAGAGAATGAGACAGAGAAGGCTTAACAAGGAGGATGTAAGGATAGCTATGAAGAGGATGAATACTGGCAACCAAAACCACCAAGCACAAGGAAAAAACACAAAATGACTAAAACCAGTGAAAAATTCTATCTTTAATGGAATCACAAAGTATCTACATCTCGGCAATCAGCCTTCCAGGAGATAATGCCAGTAAAAAAAGACATCTTATATAGCAACATCAATTAAACCATAAAACAATTAATGAATAAAATTAAATAAAACTATTACATCACAGAAGATATTTTCAATTGCATTCCTGATACAAGCCAGCAGGTGTCATAGTATCATACTTTAAAATAAAAATATTTTCTTTACACAACAACCTATTGTTTAAAGAAATAGAATTAGCAGCTTTAACTTGTTCCAAAATGCAGCTTCTCAACTATGTATAAACTCCCTCAGGCACAGAATTAAAATGGCAAGCAATGGGACTTTCTTCTCTCTTATTTTTAATATCTCGAATGTGTTCCTGCAATCTAACCTTAAAAGATCTCTTACTTTCACCAATGTAAAAAAGATTGCAGAAACACTGTATTACACATCTATTCTGCTGCTGGCCTGAATTTATGACCATTGATTCTCTCAAAAAACCTACTAACATATGGGCAAACTGAACAACCCCCACATGTCAAGGTACCTAAGCTATTCATAGTGTTATCAAAACTCACACTAGGTATAGAAGATGTTGACTGTACTAGCATATCTTTCAAACTACATCCCCTTTTAAAGGAAATCAAAGGAACATGCCATAAATTAGTAACCTTATATCTACCTTCCACAAGAAAAGACCAATAGTACTTTATACTATTATATCATTAGACAATACATTGTAAGATGTCACAAAATAAATCTTCCTACTTCCCTCAACATTAAGCATATTGAGACATATTACTATTGTACCTCAATACGTGCCTCATTTTTATCTTTAAAACATAACCTTTCTAAAGCTTTTTTTAATAATATCTATACTATACCCTCTTTGAACATTCTGCAAGAATTAAAAATTTCCTTTTCCAAAATTTCTGGTTCACTACATAGACTACTGACCCTTAGTAGTCCCCCATATGGGAGAGAATTAATAATATGGGCCGGATGGCAATTACGCCCATCCAAAAACTGACCACCATCACCAAATTTCTTATGTATACTTGTACTTATTCTCCCATTCATTTGACCTTCCAAAATCAAATCCAAAAAATAACAGAGCTTCCACTCTGCAGTCCCTCAAATTGAAAACCAAACTGATATTAATTTAATAAATTAATAAAATCCTGTACCAAAGATTTACCTCCTTTGCACAGAAAAATAAAATCATCTATAAACCTATAATAATAGACAACATATTCCCCGGGATTCATGAACCTTGCGCCAGGCGCCAGCATAGCGTCGGCGTTATAACGCCAAATATGGCTGCTTAGCGATTCAGGTATGAATGAATTCCACGTGCACTACCGGCGTAGGTATGCAAAACACACTGTGTGCGGTATTGCACCATGCAAATGAGGGCAAATAGCGATCCACGAAGTGGCGCAGGCGTAGCGTAAGGGCACGGCAATGTAAACCAAAAAAACGGTTTACATTTACCCAAACATACCGGAGGAGTAACGGAAGGCTGTCAAAGTCAGGTATCATATAGGTGCAATATGCCAATGTGGAAAGGCACCGAGAATGTCCAAAGAAAATATGCACAAAATGTAAAAAATGACATAAATGGCACGTCGTAGAAAGAACAGCAGACCCGGGATGTGTGCACAGAAGTTGTAAAGCAATGAAATAATATGATAATGTCCGAAAAGAGCATTAGAACACAAATCAGCTGCACAGCCACCACACACCATAGTATGTATGTAAAGCTGCAACCCCAGCGCAATGGTTGTCAAGGAGTGGAGGCGGTGTCCGGCGCCGTAACCAGGTATTAGTAGTCAATTCCATGCAAATGAGGCAGATAATAGTGAATCGCAAAAGCGGCGCCAGCGTAAGGATGGAGCAAGCGGGCGAGCGGTACTACACCGAGGAGTGGCCTACACGAGATACATGTCAACCACACAAGGGTGTGCCACTGTAGGAGGAAGGATATTGGAGGACAGCAAATCTGGGCTGTACAATGCACATTACAGCATCATGACTGGCGTGTTAGGAAATAGATCGCTGACAGTACAGAATGCGGCGTACAAATGCATGTGCGAGGGCGACTCGTTCCCGAAACCAGTCATGTGGACGGCCTTACCGGCAACAACCAGGGATATAGGAAGGTAATGCGGAGAATACGAGGAAATGCGGAAGCAGTGTAAATGTATCCGTAACGAGCAATTAACACCAATCAATGCAGGAAGGGCAAACGCCGGCAGCTGAAAAGTCTGCATGCAGACTCCTGCAGAACGGGAAAGGAGGCATATGAGAGAATAGATAATAGGGGATGTAGTAGAAATGCAAAGAGCAAAGAACCGAAATAGCACAGCCAAGTACAGAGGTAGCATGCATCATATGCCATGTGCGTGCAGGATGCAGTAATGTAAGATGCCAGGCGAAGGCAATGCAGGCAACTGTAATGTAACACTACAGGCAGTACCGTTGCAGCTGCAAGCGTAAAACCACGGAAATAATCCATGGATAGGGCCGCAGACACACACCCAATGACATCACCGGGTATACAGCACAACAGTAATAAATGTGAATCGCACAACACACAGCGCGATTTCCCAAACGCCGCACCGTAGGGTGTAAACAGGCAGGGAACTTTTAACATGTATATGCTGGGTGCCGCCGTGGCGTGATGCATAGGTATGTGAGGCGTAAAAAATTCTATCTTTAATGGAATAAAAAGTATCTACATCCCCAATCAGCCTTCCAGGAGATAATGCCAGTAAAAAAAGACATCTTATATAGCAACATCAATTAAACCATAAAACAATTAATGAATAAAATTAAATAAAACTATTACATCACAGAAGATATTTTCAATTGCATTCCTGATACAAGCCAGCAGGTGTCATAGTATCATACTTTAAAATAAAAATATTTTCTTTTTTGTTTAAAGAAATAGAATTAGCAAACTTGTTCCAAAAATTCCAACTATGTATAAACTCCCTCAGGCACAGAATTAAAATGGCAAGCAAGGGGACTTTCTTCTTTTATTTTTAATATCTGAATGTTTTCCCCAATCTAACCTTAAAAGATCTCTTACTTTCACCAATGTAAAAGATTGCAGAAACACTGTATTACACATCTATTCTGCTGGGCCTGAATTTATGACCATTGATTCTCTCAAAAACCTACTAACATATGGGCAAACAAACCCCCAATGTCAAGGTACCTAAGCTATTCATAGTGTTATCAAAACTCACACTAGGTATAGAAGATGTTGATTTAAGCATATCTTTCAAACTACACCCCCTTTTAAAGGAAATCAAAGGAACATGCCATAAATTAGTAACCTTATATCTACCTTCCACAAAAAAAAGACCAATAGTATTTTTATACTATTTTTCATTAGACAATACATTGTAAGATGTCACAAAATAAATCTTCCTACTTCCCTCAACATTAAGCATATTGAGACATATTACTATTGTACCTCAATATGCCTCATTTTATCTTTAAAACATAACCTTTCTAAAGCTTTTTTAATAATATCTATACTATACCCTCTTTGAACATTCTGAAAGAATTAAAATTTCCTTTCAAAATTTCTGGTTCACTACATAGACTACTGATTTTAGTAGTCCCCCTTTGGGAGAGAATTAAAAATTGGGCGGATGGCAATTCCCCACCCAAAACCCACCATCACCAAATTTCTTATGTATACTTGTACTTATTCTCCCATTCATTTGACCTTCCAAAAACCCAAAAAAAAAAAGAGTTTCCCCTCTGCAGTCCCTCAAATTAAAAAAATAAACTGATATTAATTTAATAAATTAATAAAATCCTGTACCAAAGATTTACCCCCTTTTGCACAAAAAAATAAAATCATCTATAAACCTATAATAATAGACAACATATTCCCGGGATTCATGAACCTTGGGGGCGCCAGCATAGCGTGGGGTTATAAAAATATGGCTGCTTAGCGATTCAGGTATGAATGAAACGTTCACCCGGGGGGCCCCCCCGCCCGGGCGTAGGTACGCAAAACACACTGTGTGCGGTATTGCACCATGCAAATGAGGGCAAATAGCGACCCAAAAGGGGCCCGGAAGCGTAAAACCAATGTAAACCAAAAACGGGTTACATTTACCCAAACATACCGGAGGAGTAACGGAAGGCTGTCAAAGTCAGGTATCATATACGTGCAATATGCCAATGGGGAAAAGGCACCGAGAATGTCCAACCAAGATATGCAGAGAATGTAAAAAATGACATAAAGGGCCCGGTAGAAAGAACAGCAGACCCCGGGATGGGGCACAGAAAAAGCAATGAAATAATATGATAATGTCCGAAAAGAGCATTAGAACACAAATCAGCTGCACAGCCACCACACACCATAGTATGTATGTAAAGCTGCAACCCCAGCGCAATGGTTGTCAAGGAGTGGAGGCGGTGCCCGGCGCCGTAACCAGGTATTAGTAGTCAATTCCATGCAAATGAGGCAGATAATAGTGAATCGCAAAAACGGCGCCAGCGTAAGGATGGAGCAAACGGAGAAGGGATACTACACCGAGGAGTGGCCTCCCGAGATACATGTCAACCACACAGGGTGTGCCACTGTAGGAGGAAGGATATTGGAGGACAGCAAATCTGGGCTGTAAAATTTACAGCATCATGACTGGCGGTTAGGAAATAGATGCGCTGACAGTACAGAATACAAATGCATGTGCACGAGGATGACTCGTTCCCGAAACCAGTCATGGGGCCTTGGGCAACAACCAGGGAAAAGGAAGGAAGGGAAAAAGGAAATGCGGAAGCAGTGTAAACGTAGCCGTCACGAGCAATTAACACCAACCAATCCAGGAAGGGCAAACGCGGGCAGCTGATAAGGCTCCATGCAGACTCCTGCAGAAGGGGAAAGGGGAGGCACATGAGAGCAAAGATAATAGGGATGTAGTAGGAATGCAAAGATCAAGGTAGCGAGATAGCACAGCCAAGTACAGAGGTAGCATAACTGGGGCCCCAGATAAAATGCATCATATGCCGGGCCAGGATGCAGTAATGTAAGATGCCAGGCGAAGGCAATGCAGGCAACTGTAATGTAACACTACAGGCAGCCTTGCGTTAAAGCCACGGAAATAATCCAAGGATCGTGCCGCACAGACACCCCCAATGCCATCGCCGGGTATACAGCAGAACAGTCATAAATGTGAATGCCAAAAACACACGCGATTTCCCAAACGCCGCACCGTAGGGTGTAAACAGGGGGGAACTTTTAACATGTATATGCTGGGTGCCCGGGGATGCATAGGTATGGGGAAGAGACAGGGAGTTGCGGAGGGTGGTGCCGAAAACCCACCGTAGGCCTCACAGGAGAAGGAGAGTGTTCAGCCCAAAGGGTGACCTACCAGGGGCTGCGAGACCTGGAGATAGTAGAGCTACAGGGTGGACAGGGACACGTTACAGCAAATAGTGGAGCTGTCCCGGGGCCGCCTGAGAACAAGAGACAACAGAGGGAGCCCATCCCAGTGGACACAAAGGTATGTGTTAGCCTGCGAATACTGGCTACAGGTACCTTTCAAAGGCCCCCCGGGGACATATTGTGCATCTCACAGGCATCAGCATCCAGGGTACTACACCAGTTCCTGGATGCCATGTTCCCAATGCCCATGAGCACATAAAGTTCCCCACATCTCAGGAGGAGTTGGCTAGCAATATCGCCGCTTCCACCGGGGTGGCACAATCCCCGGAGGTCCTGGGTGGATAGACTGTACGCACACACAAAACAAGGCGCCACCGGGGGAGCAGGGAAACGCTACATAAACCGCAAGGGATCCCCCTCCATCAATTGCCAGGTCGTGTGCAATGCGGGGCATTATCATGGATGTGGGGCTGGCAGCCCTGGAAGCTCCCCGACCCCCATATCTGGCATGCCTCACAGCTGTATCAGGTATTCGCCAGTGGGGACATCACACAAGGTCACCTTGTGGGGATGTTTACGCACTGGAGCCGTGGTTGATGACACCCATCAGAAATGCACACACACACATGCAAGAACGCCATAATGAGGCACACGCACAAACGAGAATAATCATAGAGCGTGTCTTTCGCATCTTGAAATCACGGTTCCGGTGCTTGGATACATCCGGTGGAGCCTTGCAGTACTCTCCAGGCACAAGTGCCCACATATTCATAGTATGTTGTATGCTACACAATATGATTCTGCGGAAACAGCTGCTGCAGGGACATAATGCCGGAGGGCCACCAAGCCCGCCACAACTGCCAGGGCAAGCACAGGCACAGGGGGGGCGCCACGGACACACTGAGCCACCCCAGTAGGTAGACAGAAAATATGCCTACCCCCTGGCAAAGAGGGAACGCATAGCACATACTTTGACAGTGTAGGCCCCATGGACTGACACCTCCTGACCTGCACACACAGTAAAATGGACGCCACACAAACATGTCCCCCCGTAATGTCCCGAGCGGACGATGTGTGACTCCAACAAAGGCACCGCCAAACACTGCACACCCAATAGCCAGCAGAGCATGGAACGCCAACACCTAAACGCCCCCGGTTCAACAGCACAGGGGGCCGCTGCCACTATCCCCCAAGTCGACCACACATGCGCATGTGCATACACAAAATCGGAAATACATATCAGTACACATGTAGAAATATATGCGCATACACAGATAGAAAGGACAACAGGGTAATATGGAACCCAGGGATGCAAGTTCACAGATAAGTAAGACGCGAAATCACCACATATTAAACATAGTGACCGACAACCCGATCATCCTGGAGGGTGGGCAGGGGGTAACGCCAGCCATGGAAATGTTAACCTGAAAATCATATCCGCGTGTCGGGATGGTCAGGGGTCCACGGTACAAACGGGATATGGGGGTCACCACCTGCCCCCGGGGGGACAGTCCACCTTTGGGCAGTTGTGTCCTGCAAAACAATGACAAAATGGCAAATGTCCTGAGATTGTAGGACAAAACCATTTCCCATAATTACTTTATTAGTTGCAGAAAACAGTTATTTTGTAGAAGAAACATCTAAATATGATAATAAACAGAATAAGCAACTGTAATGCTACAGCTTTGTATTCCGTCAAAAAGTGAATCGCTGTCCTTTGTACTGGCCGTGGGTATGTGTTGGCATGCAAAACCTGACGCCTAAAAAATGTCCCACCTTGGCCATTTGAAAAGGTGGCAACCCTACATAGGGTTTTCATATCCATAGGACATGAGTGGGGAGATCCCGCCGCCCCCGGCGTCCAACGAGGTATTGTGTTCAACCGGTCGGCGGAAAGCATACCAGTGAAGTGAAAACATTATGAGGAACCTCATCTGGGGTGTAAAACAGTGCATTTTCCCCAGTTCCTCCAAGTTCCACATTGAAAATGTCCCCAAACAACCATTGTTAGGAATGTATATAAATGACATCCTGGTAAATAGAATGTACTCATAGTAAGTTAGTAAAGGTTCTTCACTGTAAGTAAATCAGCATATCATAATAAACCCTTTGACCTTCTTAGCTGAAGTTGTCACTATCCCATTACTATGTATTCCACGTTATGCCCGTGTGTTTCTCATTACTACTGTGTGTGATCCTCACTCTGGAAGTAGAAGGTTGACAGGGATGGCGGCAATATGTGTATGGGGAGGTGAGGTTGTCGTGTTTCCGCTGTGTGTGTGTTTTGGCCAGTGTAAACTGTGTATGAAGGTGACATGTCACACCCGGGTGTAATAACAGGCGGGGCATACAGTACAGGAACCATAGGCCTATGTACAGCAGTCCACACAGAGTAGTACTGACATCTCCTCAGTGGCTATGCCGTAAAGGGAAAAAGCGAAATGTCCCAAAGTGTACCACAGGGCCATAGCAAACAGGAGATGAAAAGGGGCGATGTACAAACCACGACCGTGGTATGGCGGCCATAACGACTCCACACGGCCCGGGGAAAACGCACAGCATCAGGCATGTGGCAAAACCGAATGTGCCATCCCGGCACCGATCGTGAACACAGGCCCGGGTAAATACCGGTGTTTTCCCCGACCGGGGCGTAAGCAACCCACGAATAGGAGGCTACCGGTAGCATACAGTCCCCCCCAAGTATAGGACCACAATCACCCTATCAGTGACAAAATGCCAATGGATGGGGGGGAACGAACATCCGCAGAAATAAACCGATGTGAAGGAGGAATCCGGGGGGCAAAATGCAGGCGAAAACCACGGGCGACATGAACAAAACAAACATTGCCGGAACAACGACAGGTAACCCGAGCTCCCCAACCCGGATGGAGCACACACAAAGCATATCTGGTATGTATAAATGCAAGACTCACACCCGCCCCGTCACCCACGTCCGGCCATATCCCCCATTGCACATTTCAAACCGATAACAGCTCAAACCGTAGCAAACACATACAGGCAGTGAATGACAGCGGCATACCCACAACAAGCTCCGGGGAAAACCCTAGCAGCGGCTCATGCATCCATGCTTTCCCGCTATGTACAGGAAAATAACAGCCATGTAACACATTTGAATGCACAACGCCATCGACGGGCCCCCCAGGACACGGAACCCACATGTAACACAATACCATACCCAACACACAAATCCAGGGCTAACCCCAAAAATGTACCCCACACATAGCGGATGCAGTCACACAAACATGATACAATACATACCATCCTAAAGGTATTGAAAATAACCCCCACGAGGAAAGAACCATGGCCTAGTCCCGGGCCCCGAAAAAAAGGAAGGGGATCACCGCTGATATGCGCAAAGTACAAGGAACAGCTATTGGCCTGATTAACCCACATGCATCGGGGGCCAAATATAAGGAAGACTCCTGGATATTCAAACCGTATGTTCATCCCCGAACAAAGTAGAAAAAAAACAGGGGAATAGAGACGAACTCAAAACAAAAGGCGGAAAGGTAGGGCCCCCAAATATGTACGGGTTTAACGCACATCGTATGAAATCTGTACAGTATGTGAAGGGTGTGTAGGTAAAGATACCTGTCCCTCAGGCAGAGGGGGTTTGGGATATGTAATGCAAAACCCCAGCATACCAACAACTGTGGACAACTTTACAGCAGTGGGACAACATGTAAACCCCGGATAACCCCGGGGCCCGGGCCCCCCTTTTCAAAAGGCCAAAGTGGGAAATCGGGACACACTTCAGATGTTACAGGTGGACACATACCCATGGTCAGTACAAAGGTTAGAACTCTACTCTTTTGCATAAAGAAAAGTGTAGTCTTGTAGCAGTTCAGTTGCTTATTGTGTGTCTTGTAACAGTTAGGAATGTACATACATAAATAAGTATGTTATGCAACTCTTACATAAGAATGGGATATAGTGATGTCCCACAATCTCAGGACATTTGCCATTTGTGATAAATTTGTCAGGACACAACTGCCCAAGGGGGGTCTGTCCCTTGCAAAGCGGCAGGGGTGGTAACCCTACCCCGGCTCTGCCATGGGGGTTGCAAACACAGAACAATGCCACCACCCACGCCGATGCTGGCAGTGGATATCCAACACTGAAGTGCCACAGCAGGGATAGGACATTTATGTATAGTGTCACAGGGGCATGGGCTTCCGGATGTCATACGGAATGTCCCAACGGGGCACCTATCCCACGCAGGGCGACTATGTCAATTATTGTAATGCAAAGCTGGCATGATGGATATGTTCACAAATCATGGGTATCACAGGCATAGCATGCATGATGGAGCGATTAATGTTATATACATACACAAGATATGTATGGCCTGCACATATGGGACAATGTACTAGCAGAATAGGTACCCCAAATCGAGGTAACACCAAGTGACCATGTCCAAACCCATAGCAGGTGAAATTTTACAATGATGTCCAGCGGGGGCTGTGTAAACACATGTGCAATGTACACAGTACTGACCCCCATGGTAGTGTCCACTGAACGGCAGAACTGGATGTCAACTGTCATGTCTATAAAACCCGCTGTGGTGGTACCATGGGTTTTCCCCCTACCAGCAAGGCAGCAAAAGTGGACACAGTGTCCCCCTGTGGGATGTGCACAGGACCTATGTCCCACAGCATGGTGTGTGTCCAGTCTGTGGATGTCAAAAGACCCCCGGGCTGAGCAATGTGGCATGTGTGCACACATGCAGGACTGCTCCCCCCTGCCCACAGCAAACGCCATGTGGAGTACTACATGCATCAGTACTGTGGAGAACATGGCCCATGGCAGAGTACATTACACCCCTGTATTAGTGGCATGCAGGTAGGCACTGATGTGTTACATGGCTGCCATTTGCATAAGTCAGCTGTCTGAGCTGGGTAGGGGCACAGCATGACTATACTGAGACATGTAACGTTGTATCCATTGTGTAAGGTACAACACATGTGTCATTGTAACACGGCCTGAAACATGTGTGTATGGCACAGGTACAAGGGCCCCCAAGGTGTCAGCTAGACATACGGACCAGAAATGTGTAGTCCTGCACATTTTACCACCCTATGGTGTAATATGGCAACCACAGCACCTTTCCATGGGGTTGTACATCAACCATGTACAACGTGATATGCCTGTATAGGGACAGTATCCATGTGATACACACCGCATGACTGTCAGTATGCAAAGGTGATGTGTATGCACTATGTGTGATGTAACTGATGCAATGATATCTACATGATATATCTGCCACACTGACACCTGTATGGGTGTCAGCAACAAGAGTAGGATGAGCTAGAATGCTGCCAGGTATTTAGAAATGGTATATGTAGGCATGTACAGTACTGTGTGACAGCAGGTAGTGTGATGCAAATACTGAGCATGAGGGGCCACATGTCTGGGGAAACGTGCAATGCCACCCCTGAAATGTTGTAGTCAGCATGATATGCCTGCACCACTGTGTGAACTGTACAGAAGGCACATGGCGAACATGCCGATACATAGGTAAGGGGTGATGCTGGATGTGTACACTGTCAATAGCATAAAGTGCAATGGCGCTGAGGGGCAAAGAACGGAGCATGTCTGAGGGATACCCTCTGTACCACCCCACCCACCCATGCAATAATATGACAGGTGGCCAGCATGGGATGTGGGGCCGAAGAAACAAGGGCGCCAGGAAAGGCAGGCAGGTTGTCAATGACTGTGTGAAGCATGTATGTCAAGATGTGGCTCCGTGGCATACGGAATGGCCCAGTCAGGGGTTTAGAGATGCAGCCCCATACGTGCAATGCAGTACCATCCATGTGTAGGGGATAGATGTGGTAGTGGGGTTTCGGGGTTTACAACGTACATGAATGGGCTAGCAGTCACGGGCGGTGCTGCTGCAGAGACATGTAACAGCCGGGTTTGGGGGGATACAAAAACCGGGGGGTTGGAGGTGACATTGGGACTGTTTTCCCCAGACATAACATGTGCATGCCAGTACTATGTATGTGTCCACAGGGTTAATACAATGTCCAGCCAAGGATTGGAACCCTGTAGTGAGGGGGTGTGTATTGTTCGTAGGTACCCCATTGGCAGGCAGGATGCCAGCAACATCTGTGTCGTCAATGCCTGCATGCCCGTGGTATGCTGCATTGAATGTGGATGTAGTCAAACAGCAGAGACATACCACCACACTGCGTGAGGGCCCACACTGCAATGTCTGGCAGTCATTTTAGGTAGCTAGCTGGGGGTATGTCGCACCAGCAGGACACACCATGACTGTAAATGACACACAACACACAGGTGATCTAAACTACCGTGCTACAGCCTCCACATCTGCCCATAGAGCACCTGTGCGTGGAACAGGAATACCACTGTGGCGTCTGTGAAAATGCCAGCACCACCATGTCTCAGTGTGGAATAGCATGGTCCCTACCAGTGTGTAAATGTAGCAGAAGTGCACTGTGATCACTGTTGGCATAGGCACATAGACTGTCCATCGGAGGGGGTGCCATGCCCTCAACTACCTCTGTCAGTGGATGTCAGTAATACCGGCTGTAGGTGTATGTACCATGCATGCTGCTATGGTTGTGTGCTTGGGGTGAAAGCAGGGATGGTAAGCATGGATGTTCAGCAAACAGAGGGGAGGTTTTAGGCCTAGCATACAGACACATGGGGGTTTTGGGGCATGCTGAGGGTAGTGTAGGTAGGGTTTGTGTGTAATGTGTCACCCAGCTATGGCCTGCATGGCCAAGCATGTGGGGTCGGGAGTCCATACTAGGGAAGGTGGGGCCAATAAAATAGCAGTAGCAACTGTCCCAGGTGCAATGTACAGCATGCCAACCGACTGGCATGTAACCTGTGGTGTACAGTGTCTGCACTGTCGCTTTCACAATGTGTGTAGGGCCACAAACATGCGTATCTGCACATGGACTACCTAGGATGCAATGTGTCATGGGAAAATACAGTATGTGTGTAAATCACGGTGTGGTGTGGGAACCACCCACCTGTGTGTTTTCCCGGGTTTGGACTGGGAGGTATGATCTGTGTACAATCTGGACTGGCAGGGGGCCTTTAGGGCATGGAGGCAGGTCCCAGGCCCCGTAGATAAATGACATGTGTGTTACTGGGGCAGTGCTAGTGTACACCACAGTGCAGGGTGTAAGCATTGCCACAAATCACTGCATGCTGTGCCTCCCTGCGACGGCCCTGCCAGAGACAGACATGTGACACCGCACAGGCAGCATAGCATGAGAAGATGTACATGTGGGCTGACACCTTAGCCAGATGTCCCCCGTCATGTGTGTAGGTGTGGGTTCAACACGACTATCAGACTGGACAAACAGCACACCCAAACAGTATGACCATAGTCAACAGTCCCAGTGACAGAGGGCCAATGTAGACTATCCCTGCATGCAGCCCAGTGGCTACTGGACACCTGGCTAGACACACACCGGGGGTTAATTCACCATTGAGCCATCACATGTCCACGCCCAGGGGCAAATGTCATCACAGGGTGGTCACAATAGCAGGTGGCAAGGCAGACACGGTGTACCAGGTGATGTGTCATGGGGCATATGTTGAGTAGCACAGCCGCCACATGTCTGCAACATACTGGTGCTAGATGTTTACTGTTTCATCATGAATGGAACTGCACTGTCACCCACTACAGGGCCAGCTGGCACAGGTGTGGTGTGACTGGTGTAACCCATGTTTGCACAGGATACACACTGCTGTTGTAGGCAGCCATGCTGGTGGCCACCAGTGAATTTTGCAGTGGTCATACAAACATACCGTAACAGTGTTCAGGCAGGAATGTCAATTGTGGGGCGATGTGTTTATGTGAATGTGGGTGTTTGTTGTGAATGTCACACATCCAGAAGACACCATCTGGTGCAGTCATGGTTGTCAACCCCGGTACACACATCCACAGCAGTCGGGCCCCAAGCCCGAAAATGTGTGTACTTGTATGTGACATGGCGGAACACCTCCCACTGTCATCTAAGCTGGCTACATGATGGCTGGAATGTCCCAGAAATGTACAATGCTGGTAGCCCAATGAAGTACCTGGAATCAGACACAGTACACTATGTCAGCCATGTAAACCATGCACAACAATGACTGCAAACAGACACAAACAATGCATGGGAACAGGGAACAACCCCACTGAGGTATGTTGAAATATAGATGTACAATTGTCATCTATGGCCATAGCATGGATGCAGACACACATACCCCAAAGGTAGTACCATGTGATGTAGGTAGGGGGCATTGCTTGTGTTTTGTCACAGTAGATGTACACAGACATCTCCTGCATAGCCCTCATGTTGGGGTACCTGTGGTATCTCTCTACTGGACATCCCCTGATTACCATGTCCGCAGGAGATGTGTTGGTTTTACCACATGTGACATGCTGACAACAATCTGCGAGGGGGCTGCCGGTGTACCTGTGTGACAATTTTGGATGGGTGCAAAGGCAGATAGTATGGTATTGTATGCACACAAGCCGCACATAGCTGCATAGCGTGAACATACAGAACAAGGACAGAGAGGGATGATAGGAAGGCACAGGTGGAGATGGGTATGGAGGGCCCAAAAACCACATGTGTTTTACGGTGTTCCCCCCCCCGACACATGAGCATCTGAGAGGCTATCACAGTTGTACAGGGTCGCATGTACATATGTTCAGCAACATCCCTGTATGTCCCACCACTGGCCTGTGGACCGATGGACAACAAAAAATGTGCAGGTATGAGATGTGCACAGCACATCACAGATGCCTACCGAGAACAGGCCTACCATGTAGACATGTGCACAGTAGGTCCCGCCACCTGCAGTCAAACACAGGTGCCAAACCACACCAATAGTCCGCCAATGACACAGATGGGGGCATGCCTCTGTGTATGTATGTCTGTGAATGGCCCCGGGCATAGCAATATAGCCGTGTCACCATTGTGAACAACAATATGAAGGGGGTTTTTGGGGAGGGTGCATCATATGTGTATGGTCAGATCAAATACCATCAGTGGGCCTGCTATGTGAACATCCATGTCCCCATACATGGATACCTCTGCTGAGGCCAACACCACATTCACACAGGGAGGGATGGCGGGGGATGCAGAAAAATGTGGGTGGCAGGGGGAAAGGGATGTACACATATGTGTTACCCACATCAGTTCAGGCAGATATCCATGTGCTTGGGATAGCGGTGTGTGTCACATACAGCACTGTGTCGATCAACATCCCAGCACATAGCACCTGCCAGGGCTACAGTGTATGCATGGATGTGTGATACCTGCATGCACCACACACCCCTCAACAAGCAGCCAGCATACCTCGCTGGAGGACAGTGTCCACACCATGGTGATAAACATGTTGAATGTCCATATTCACACAGCTATGACAAAAAGCAATGGACAGCCACCCTGCCAATCCCCACCCCCTGGGTGGGTCACACCCATTGCCATGTATGTGGCATCCCCCTGCCATATCATGCAGACATGACCAGCAAGGCTGCATGAGCTATCACCGTTCCACATGGTGCAATGGACAAAAGGCACCCCCACTATCAACCATACACAGTAGTAATGTGGTGGGGGCACCCTGTCATGTTACAGGTGCTGTGTGATGCTCTGCAAAATTTGCGTGTACATGCTATGCATGGCCTTTCCTGCTAATGTGTCATGGTTACACATTGCTCCATGTCTATCACATACGCACAGGTGAGCTGGGGCAAGTTGTCCAGCCCCGGGTACAGTGCTGTGTGGAATTGGGCACAACACATGCATGTGCAGGTGTCCATTTTTATGTGTACAGTGCCGCTGCTGATGTTCACAATGGACACAGCCCGGTGTACTGACATATAAAAGCCAGGTGAACAGTAGCACAGACGTCACATGGGGACATATGCTAACTGATATGGACATAGGTGCAGCCAGGTACACATGTCCATGGCAGGCTAACATCTACATGGTGCGTGGAAAGTGTGGTGGGGTGGCACACAGATATGATGTGACACCCAGTGCTCAATGGTGTGAAGCCACAACATCGGCTTTTCACCCCCTTTGCCCTTCACAGATCACTGTGCAGATGTCAATGTCATAGCAATGTATTTCCAACAGTATGCCAGCACAGCAGTGTGATTGTGACCTGCCACCATCATTATGTCTTCCAGATAATGCCACTTTCCCGGCCCCACCATTTAGCCGACAGGAGGGGGGGTCATCATACCATACCTCCAGAGTAACTACCCCTGTTTAGCCACCACAGCAGGCACAAGAAGGCAGGAGATGAGGGAGGAGTTGTGGAGGAGGGTGAACAGGGGGGGTGTAAACACCCGCAGCTACCAACAAGTCCGCAGGCACTGCACAGACCTGATCCGGCAGGCAAGACGGGTCCCTGCAATCGCCAGGCAACAACGTGGGACAGGTGGTGGGCCAAACACAGCCCCCACTCACAGCGGAGGAGCTCCTGGCCAGTCTGGGGACACCCACGGAACAACAGAAACCACTTGGCCCATCGTGGAGGTGGGTGTCTCCAGCTATGAGCCTGGAGCTGCATGGTAAGTCAGTGTTGCATGTTTGTATGATGGCTGGGTGTGGGGTGTCATAGTACAACACATGATATAGCAATACATGCCAGGTATATGGCCACAAAAGATGCATACCATTGTATGCTATGTTGTGTTAGCAGACATGTGCATAGCAATGAAACCCACAAAATGCATGATGTGTCATGCACAGTGCTGACCGTGGAGATAGTAATGGCTAATGTGTATACCTTTGTGTAATGCCTTTACAGGGCCTGGCGGCCCAAGGACAAGGGTCTGTTGCAGGTAAGTCTGTTGCCAGTCAAAGGCATGTTCTGCTGTATTGATATTCCCCATGTCTCTAGGCATGACCTGCTCCCCTCTGTGTGCCCCCGCCACGGCACACAGCTCCCACCACCCCCCCTTTACACACCACCCATGTACAGTAGATACACCGGAGTGGTATGACACCACACAACCAATTGGTGTGTTACGTGCATTCAGCTATGCATACAATGGTGTAGGTGTTACACAATGGCTGCATGTGTAGTATGCATTGGTATGCCAGTGCAGTATGGACACAGTACCACGGGTGAGCTGTGATCTGGCCAGAGCACAGGTGTTACCCCCATGCCCCTGCATCGGTGCCCCGGGACATGGCCCCATGTCCCATCCCTGGATGTCTGGCTGCAGCATTGTCACACCATGATATGACCTATGCACAACATAGCAGAAAACCCCTGTCAGCATATCCGGAAATGTGACACGCCACACTAGATGGGTGTATGTCACATGGGCCCCCACAGGGCCGTGTACAATGTCTACCACACACAATTGTCAATGAGTCAGACAGACAAGGCCATGGTTGATACCTACAGGCATGTTGCCAAAAGCACATCCACAGTGGGTACTCCCCCATTGCACCCTGTACACACATAGTGGGTTCATCAATGTAGTGGCCCCCTGGACATCTGATGTGGTAAAAGTGACATGAAATTCCTCCCCTACTACAGGTGCCTCCAATGTCCACCATATATGTGCTGCTGAGCAGCTGAACTGGCTTACAGACATGGCAAGGGCGCCCAGGTCACGATCGCACAGACACATAGCTGTGTCCTGCTACTGTGCAGTGGCACAGAGCCCACACCCGACAGCTATGCACACAGCTCACAGAAAGCTCCCACAGACATCACTGCACATACATTGTATCTGTCCCTGTACACATAACACTGCACCATGACAGCCTTTGGGATGTGGTGCATGGGGGGACACCATCTTCACATGCCCACATGATACCGAAATGTTTGCTTTACATTACATAGTGTTGGCAGTGTGTACTCAACGCCCCCACACGGTGTATCATGATGCATGCAAACTACCATGAATGTGTGTACTGCATGCCCACTAAATGACACCTGCCTGTTGTACTGTCCCCACCAGGGCAGTGTACATACTGCCACTATGAATGTCTGGGCTGCATTCACTGGTCTGTGTTGGGGAATGCTGCATGCCACCTGCTTTAATCCCCATGCGGGGTTGTGTGTGTGTGTGTGTGTGTGTGTGTGTGTGTGTGTGTGTGTTTTGTGTGTGTGTGTGTGTGTGTGTGTGTGTGTGTGTGTCTGTGTGTTTTCTTTTTATTGTAACCGATGGTATGTCTTTGTATTGACAGGTGCTGGGTGTGTTCCCCCCCCGCGGTCAATCTGATGCTAGTGTCCCCACAGATACTAGTGGTGATGACCAGGGCATGAGGCACAGGAATGCCACAGGCAGAGTCTGTGCCACTGGAGAACATCACACACGTCCCTTTCATCCCTGCACACGGTTCAGATGCCGAAAACCCAACCCCGTTGCCCATAGATGACGGTCAGTCAGCCTGTTGTCCCGAGCAGGAATGTGTGGTGGCTGCAGAAGGTGGGGGTACCCCAATGTTGCCAGTGTGGACTGGTGCGGGCCAGGGGCATGTGGCAGGTGCTCCCCGGGGGGAGCACCCCCAGACATACACCTGCCGTGGGCAGCAGCTGGTATAACCAGGCATGTTCCAGACTGTAATGGCGGCGCGGGCCAAACGGCAGAACCAGGGGGGGCAGAGGCTGCAGAGGTCCGCAATCCCCCCAAAAATGACAGCATCCAGGCTTTGGGCCCAACCAAAACAGCATCTTGCCGATGTTCTGGATAGGAGTTTGGGGGATATGCCTGGTCTCATCGCCCGAGGCTTGGCCACCCTTTGGCGCGAGCCCGGGAGGAACACCAGGTGGGGGTGAGGCAAAACCGGGGTGTGCCAGCAACACCACCTGCTGCAGGTCAGCGGGTCCCCCCCCATGCCCAAAAGACAGTGATGGTAGCAGTAGTGCAGCTGCTCCCACCCATCCACACCAGGACAGAGCAGGCCCCCGTGGCCCTGGGCCCGTGGGGACGCTTTCCACGGACATGTGACATCGGAGAGTGGACAGTCTGTACCTCCCCCGGTCTGCCGGCACCCCAGGCAGGCGCGGGTCCCCCCCCAGACACAGTGAGCCGTAACACCTGCACTGTACAGTCAGGGGCTGCCAAGCATACCCCGTGTAGGCATCACAGATGACTGCACTGTGTACACACACACCCATCAGACACAACAGTAGGGCGCCACCACCCCCACATGAAACCCAAATAGTCATGCCCACTCAATGCACTGGCCCACACACACATGATGTCATCCATTGGTACACCCCATGCCTGTGGACAATCACCCTGTGCAAATGATTAAGTCTCTCCCGAAAACTGTGAGCCACACCATGAATGCACGGTTAAGCTAACTTTTGATGCACGGGGTGGACACGTGTGAGAGGTTTTGGATACCTGTGTCCGCATGGCCGTGTGTTTTTGGGGTGTGTGTGTATAGCAGGTGTCAGGTGTGTATGTGATGAGTGTTCTGCACCGACATCATGCAGCAGACATACCATGCAGGTCAGGTGCAGCATTCATCGCTATGCGTACAGAGTATGTGTGGTGGTTACATGGGGCACCATGTGGGGCAGTTAACCCGATGATACTGATGGTGTACTTGCAGGGTGCCACGGGGAGCACTGTAATTATTTCCCCCAGGGAGTGGGGGTACCCACAGGCATGTCTGGCAAAATCAGAAAGCACAGTTACCCACACCCGGGCATGGCCCCCTCATGGTTTGGCACACATAAACGTGACAGGATATGTCCCCAGACGTGTGGACCAAATGACTGTGTGTGGCATCTAACACCCCCAGGATGGGGATGCCATATCCATCAGTCCCCAGTCCCTGGTCTAGCAGTGACACACAGAGGTTGACGGGCCCATAACTATAGTCAAAATCCACACGCCATTAGCAGTCCTGGACAAAGGCAGTCGGGGCCTTTCCTTAAATGGCCGGCCTCCCCCCCGTGTTGTAGGGTGCGGGCCCACCCTTTTCCCCAGCATGTCCCACTCATTTTTGGGGTTGGGGGCCCTGACAGCCCTTCTGGGGTTTTGCCCGGGGATGGAATGTGCCCATGTCACCCGGGTTTGGACATGGCCGTGGTCAGGCACAGATCCCCAGGCAGCTGTGCTGTGAAGATCCACACCCGGTGCCCCCTTGGCCCTGCACCTTGTGAAAATGTCCTAGCACCGATCCCGCCTTGTGGGTTTTGGGCCCCTTTCCCAAAGTGCTGCAGGCCAGGTTACAAGGCCACATGTGCCTTTTACGCAGTCATTGCACTGGTGTGTGAAGGGTACAATGAACACCCCTGATCTGTTTGCGATTCCATCCACACCAGGAGCCCCAATGTAATGTCTTTACACCCACATTTCCATTGTGTGTGTTGACAGAGGTTGCCAAAGGTGTGGTAGCCCTTTCCCCGAACATGTCCACCATCAATGGCGTACCCCCACATGTGACATTGGGAACATGTTCCCTTTACACTGGGTAGGGCTGCACCTTCTCTGGCATTTGGTAGCAGGCCATGGCTCAGGCTCGAGTCATCCAAGTCTAAGCGCCCCAGGTGGGTGTTTTAACATGGGGTGTTTGGGGATTTGGGGGCGTAGTCATCTGCATACCTTTTCTGCTACAATCCCCATGATTGCATGCACATTGGAAGGTCGGATGCCAAAGGCAGGGGGGACAGGAGTGAGCCCTGTGGGCCCCCCTGGGGCCAGATATGAGTGTGACAAAGGGACCTTAGCACCAACCCTGTGGGAGGTGACCTCCAACCTGTGTGTGAAGCATCGGGTTGCATATGTCCCCACATGTATGCTGGCGAGCCTTTAAAGGGTCCCATGTGTAGTGTGCTCTGAACGCTCCCACCAGGTCATGGTACTTTTGGGAAACCCACTATCCCCCCAATGGCCTTGGTGACCCCCCAGACTGGGACAGGCCGGGGGGCAGGATCCGCCCCTTTACTATGTAGTTGTGGGTATGTTCCGGATTGGCTGTACACGCATCTGTAACCATGAAACCCGTATGGACCTCCACACAGCTTTGCAGACAACACTTGTCAACATAGGGGTGTGGCTGTTGACAGTCCATAGGACCACTACCCCGGGATAGTCCACAGATGCCATATGGCATCCATTGGGGCAAACCCAAATAAGGCTAACATGACACAGTGGGCATTTTGGGGGAGGGCCCCAAAGAGGATGGGGAGCCCCAGCCCGGGAAAACCCTGGTGCCCATTGGGCGTGTCAACCCCATGAGATATGGGATCACTCCAGGCCATATGACATGTTTGGGAGGATACACTCTTGGGGTGGAAAGTTCCCTGTTTGATGCCTGGAACATGTCCTGTGGTATGGACAATGTCTTGGGGGCAGTGACTGTTGTACCATTCTGGGCCATTTGGGGAAGTCCCCCAACCATGTCCACCACAGTTAGGGGAAAGGGCCCTTGGTTTTCTCATTGCCCTCTGCAGTACCATTCCCCCGGGACCTGGATGTTTGGGATGTGGGGGATGGTGGCGCCCCGGGATGAATGGGTGATGGTTTCCCTGGTACTGTCATTGCCCCCGCCATGTAGTAGCTCCAACTGTTGATGTACAGGTAGTCAGTGGGCCGGGCCACCACACCATGTGCCTACCTGTGGTGGACAAGGTCCTGATGTCATCATGTTTGCCTGTTGCAGACATGCATGTGGGTGGTCGGGGGCATTGTTGGCTTTTGGTCTGGCCTCTGTTCAACATTGGCATGGAGGACTTTTAGGGGACCACCGGTCATTGGGGGTTTTGGGCTTTAGAGGTCATCACTGAGGTCCCCATTTTTTGGGTTTCAGTGAGTGGATGACCAGTGGGTCCACTATACGGTCTTGCATCACCATTGAGGGCTGTACATCCTTTTGGGGCAACCCCACCATGGTGATGGGCAGAACTGTCAGACATCCCCCGGGATGTAGGTGCATGGCTGTTTAACAGTGGCCAGGTGTGTGAACACCTGGGACTGTTTGGGGACTTTTTGCCAGGGGAATGTTCCCCGGCTATGTATGGGGGGTTATGTCACCCAAGGTGCTGTTTGGAGCATGCCCCCCACCATGTCCCCAGGACATCTGTGAAGGTATCCTTTTTGGGGGGTTGTCTGGCATGCAACAAAATGTGGCCGTCCACACAAAAGCACCTACATATTGCAACAACAACCTTTTGGCATGGCCACTTGGTGGCGGACACACAGGATGGTCCCCTTCCGCCACCCATGCCGTCGCACCCTGTGTATGCATGTCTGATCTGTGCCGACTCTTTTTAGCATGCCCAAGGCAGTTGTGATAGACACACAGACAGTGCACCCGGCCCGCAGTTAAAACCCGGGGGCATGCCTTTTTGAAAGGCCCGTGGCATCCCGGTTTCTGTTTTGTGGCTGGGCACACAGACGGTCCACATTCGCCACCCATGCCGTGCAATGTGTATGCATGTCTGCCCCGTGCCGAGTCTAAGTGTCTGAGCATGCCCCGTATGCAGTGATGCACTGCTCAGTAGGTACATGTTATTCTGACGCAGCACTGTGTTGGGGCGGGGGAAAAGGTCCCGACCCACGCACTTGTCCCCCCCGGGCGCATTGCCTTGCAAAAGATACCACCACGGGGGGATGTTTACAGCCCTGCCCGTAAACTGGTGGCCCGTAAATGCTTCATACTGTAGTGTGTTCATGTAGATAGGGGGGTTCGGCCCCTTTCCGGGGGTGTGTGTGTGTGTGTGTTTGTCTGTGTGTGGTGTGTTTCCCGCCGCCCGCACTGATTATGCTTTTCCCCCCCACATGCCTTGGGTTTTCCAAAATTGTCTTGGGTGGCCAAGCCTCAAGTATGCCTGTGACAGGGTTGTTCAGCAAACCGGGAGGGGCCAAAAGCTTCAACAGTTGTGTTCATGTGATGTGAGGTTGTGCCCCCTTTCCCTGTGTGTGTGTCTCTGTGTGTGTGTGTGCCAGCCGCCCCCACTGATTATGCAGGCGTCCCCACTCCTTGGCATTGCCAACTATTGTCTTGCCCGGCCCAGCAGCCTAAAATATGCCTTGTTTGTAAACTGGAGGTTTTGTAAATGCTTCAAACGTAGTGTGATGTAGTCCAGGTTCCCCCCGTCCCTTCCGGGGGGTGTGTGTGTGTGTGTGTTTTCCCGCTGCCTCTGCGACTGATTATGCTTTTGGCGCCCCAACACATGCCTTGGCATTGCCAACTATTGTCTTGCGGGGGCGCCCGCAGCCTACAATTCCTGTGACAGGGCCCGTTTAGTCGGGGCTTTTGTAAATGCCCAAACAGTAGGGGTTCATGTAGATAGTCGAGGTTCGCCCCCCTCCCTTCCGTGTGTGTGTGTGTGTGTGTTTCCAGCTGCCTCTGCGACTGATTATGCTTTTAGACCCCCAACACATGCCTTGGCTATTGCCAACTATTGTCTTTGGGTGGCCGCAGCCTACAAAAGCCTGTGACAGCCCGTTTTTGCCCCGGGGGGCCTGTAAATGCTTCATACAGTAGTGTGTTCATGTAGATAGTCGAGGTTCGTCCCCCTCCCCCTTTTTTGTGTGTGTGTGTGTTTCCAGCTGCCTCTGGGCTGATTATGCTTTTAGGCCCCCATGCCTTGGCTATTGCCAACTATTGTCTTGGGGGGTGATGTCAGCAGCCTACAAGTATGCCTGTGACAGGGTCTGTTTAGCAAACTTTGGTAGCGTTCTGTAAATGCTTCATGTAGTGTGTTCAGTAGATAGGGAGGTTCGCCCCCCCCCCTTCCGGGGTGTGTGTGTTTGCTGCCCTCGACTGATTATGCTTTTAGGCGCCCGCCCCATGCCTTGGCTATTGCCAACTATTGTCTTGGGGGGATGTCAGCAGCCTACAAGTATGCCTGTGACAGGGTCTGTTTAGCAAACTCGGTAGCGTTTTGTAAATGCTTCATACAGTAGTGTGTTCATGTAGAATTAGGTTCGCCCCCCCCCTTCCGGGGTGTGTGTGTGTGTTTCCAGCTGCCTCTGCGACTGATTATGCTTTTAGACCCCGCCCCTGCCTTGGTTTCCAACTATTGTCTTCTGATGTCAGCAGCCCTATGCCTTTAACCCCTGTTTAGCAAATTTTGGGGGGTTCTGTAAATGCTTTCATAGTGTGTTCATGTAGATAGTCGGGGTTCGCCCCCTCCCTTCCGTGTGTGTGTGTGTTTTCCGCTGCCTCTGCGACTGATTATGCTTTTAGGCGCCCCAACACATGCCTTGGCTATTGCCAACTATTGTCTTGGGGGGTGCAGCCTACAAGTATGCCTGTGACAGCCTTTTTTAGCAAAATCGGTAGCCCCTTCTGTAAAAGCTTCATACCAAATGTGTTTGTAGATAGTCGGGTTCGCCCCCCTCCCTTCCGGGGGTGTGTTTCCAGCTGCCTCTGCGACTGATTATGCAAGGCCCCATGTTTGGGTTTTAACTATTGTCTTGGGGGGATGCCCGCAGCCTACAAGTATGCCTGTGACAGCGTCTGTTTAAAATCGGTGCGTTTTGTAAATCTTCATACTGTGTGTTCGTAATAGTGGAGGGTTTCCCCCCCCCTTCCGGGGTGTGTGTGTTTCCAGCTGTCTCTGCGACTGATTATGCTTTTGCGCCCCAAAAACAAACCTTGGTTTGCCAAATATTGTCTTGGGGATGTCAACCACGTATGTTGACAGCGCCCGTTTAAAATCGTAGCGTTCTGTAAATGCTTCATACAGTAGTGTGTTCATGTAGGTTGAGGGTTGGGTTTCCTTTTTGTTTATCTGGCTGATTATGCTTTTTAACCCCCCATGCCTTGGCTATTTCCAACTATTGTCTTGGGTGATGTCCCGCCTACAATTTTGCCTTTTGGGGCTCTGTTTTGGAAAACAGCGTTTTGTAAATCTTTACAGTAGTGTGTTCAGTAGAATATTCCCCCCTCCCCTTTCCCTGTGTGTTGTTTCCGTCTCGATTTTTTATGCTTTTAACCCCCAAACACCTTGGTTTTCCCTTTTCTTGGGGGATGTCCCGCCTACAAGTATGTGTGACAGGCTTTGTTTAAAAATCGGTAGCGTTCAAAAGTTCATGTTGTGTTATGTGTGCGAGGGGTTGCCCCGTCCCCTTTTTTTTTTTGTGTTTTTCCCGCTGTCTCGGGCTGATTATGCAGGCGGGCCCCAACACATGCCGGGTATTTTCCCAAAAATTGTCTTTGGCCGACCATGATGTCTGGCAGCCACGCCCGTTAACCGGAGCGTTGTGTTTTTTAATGACAGTTCATGTAAAAAGGGAGGTTCATCTCCGTCCCTTCCGGGGTGGGTTTTCTTTTACCATACATCTGAAAAAGCAAAGTTACAGTGTTCACAATCAACGGGGTGAATTTTAAAACATGTTAAGACTCACATTTTTTTGTGAACATTCCTACCTTTTCCTGCACACGTGGAAACCGGAAAAAAGGGATGTTTTTAAAGAACTGTTCAAATTTTAAGACTTGTGTTGTGTAACTACGGGGGCTATTCTTTGCAGGCGGGTTTGTGTTTCATAGTACAATATCATGTCCCTGTGTTCATAGTATGCTTTCTGTGATGTTGACATTTTTTTGTTAGCTCGTCTCTGCTTTCGCTGTGGAATTTTCCCCCTTTGAAAGTGACAAATGGAAGGGGGGTGGACATTTAAAGCCTGGATTTCCATGTTATTTAAGTCTCCGGGGCCCAAAAGGTGATGCGCATACATGTTTTGAAGTACCTTTGGATACCATTCACCTGTCACAAATGTTTATGTTGACTGTTCCATCTACCTATTTTACATTGTTTGTGGCCATAGGGTGCCAGCAAGTCTTCCCTGTTCATTGGGTGTTTGCCATGGTGTTTTACATCAATCCTATTAATTCACCCAAGGATGTCTTTCTTTTTAAGCCCTAGTTTGACCATCCTATGTCATTCCCAGCAGGCGTGGGGATTGTGCCATTGGTATCTTTAAAAGGTGACCCATCTGTTCCACTGTATGGGCTTTCCCCATAGATGTGCTGGCACATGGAGTGTTGTGAGCCCGGGATCTGCCCAGCGGTCTTTTTTTGAATGGGGGTTCTGTCCATTTATTCCTGGTTTTTCCACTGTGGATTCCCCAGGTTTGCAGCTATGGGTGCCATCTTGGCCCCTTTTTTCCATCCTTGGGGAACCCACTGGAAAACTAGTATCGGGCTGTCAACATTTCCCGCTGCATTCTCCATTTCCGGGGGATGATCTATTAGTATTGGGATCGCATATGCCATGCCCCGCCCGGGCGGGCGATGAATCATCTGCCAACCCCACCCACACCCATTTGCATAAAACCCCTGCGCCCCGCGTACCCCACACCCCCTTTATTTTGCGGAAAAGGGATGTGGGCACTGTATGGATGCAGCAGCCTGGCGAGTCCTATTCATATGTCCTGCTTTTCATGGGCGGTGTCATCACCCGGCCCCGGGGGTGCAAAATCTACCTGTGGGAGTCCGGGTGTCACCTCTTGGTTCCCCTATGTTGCTCCAATATTTGGGTTTTTCCCGCAATGGACACCCATGTGCATATGTAAAGTTTAGGAAAATGTTGGACTGTGTCCATTGGGCCCGTGGGTTTGACTGCCCCCGATGTTCCCCATTCCCGGATGTCTGTCCCCCACCCATTTTTATTTCAAACCCGTGTCCTTCCACAATTTACCCATGGGGGTTACTGTAGTCCCAGGTTGGCCCCAAAAAATCCTTGGTACCATTTCTATCCCCACTGAATTGTCAGTATAACACAGCCGGGGAACCCATGTTTTATGACAGTTTTTTATTTTGTGAACTCCAATTTTTGCGTATGACCTTCCTAGTTGATTGTTGGTGTGCCATTAATATGTGTTCCCAGGTGCAGGTATGTTCCCGAGTGGACGGTGATCCCCCATACTGGATAGCACCTTGCTGCTGTTCGCTGGGATTCCTGGCAGGATGGATGTCTGGGGGGTATGTACTGCTGTTTCCATCTTTTTTTGTCATGCCCCACTGGCTGTGTGATTCCACCAGGTTTTCTTTTTGGGTGCCATCTTGTCCCGGGGGGTCCATCCTTGGGGAAAAGCCTACTGGACACTGATGTAGGGGTGAACACATTTCCCCATGCCTTTTTACCCTATGGGGGCTTTGCATCCTTACTGGGGACTAAGGCCGCCCTGTACCCCGCCCTCCCCGGGGGACAAGGATTATCCCCAAACCCCCTTTTCATACCCAGGATACCCGGGGCCCCCCCACGCATGACACATCCTTCATGTGTGCGGAACTGGGATATGGACACTTTTGGACACGGGTCTGGGGGCCTCTGTTCATATGTCCTGCATGTCATGGTCAGGTATCATCAACCTTAAACACGCTGGTGGTGCATATGTCTGGGTGTGCCGTGTCACGGTTTGTACCGGATTGGCTTTTTTTGGGGAATGGCAAAACAGTCAGAATTTTTGAGTCCTACAATGGTCACCGATGTGCATTTTTAAAGTGTAGAACGGGGTTTTTACTGTCCCCCTCTGGCCAGTGGTATTGACTGCCCCTTTTTTATCGTGGATGTTCTTGACTACCCATCGTTTGGAATTTGGGCCAATCTATATCCACGTGCCAGTATGGGGAAATACAGCAAACCCGTCCTGCCCATCTTCAAAAAACATTATGGAACATATATCGGCGAAACAGACACTGTCAAACGATAGACTACAGTGAAAGGAATGAGCCCCTTCTAACATGGGGCCCCCCGGGAATGGGGTGTCATGACATAGGGCCCCAATTCACTTCCTTCAGAGTCGGTTTAAAGCGAAATAATCAATAAACCTGCTCATAGTTGGACAGTGCTCCAAGTCTTGATTATAACGTGACATATACATATCAGTGTTGCATGCCTTACTTCATGGAAAAAAAATTTGGCAACAATGTGTTAATATATCTACAATATTGGTAAATACAATCAGTATCCGGACACGGGTAATTGGTGAGAGTGCACCTTAGAATGTAGTGTGTTGATCAGGTTATTGTATATCGATGTGTATATTAGTAGCATTAGGATAACAAAGTATGGAATTAATAGGTACTATTTAAGCATATATTTGACAATTATGAATGTAAAGCGGGGAACATCCGTAACCTTCCCCGGTTCCACTGGATCCCCACGCCCGCAACCCCATGTCCGGATTTGGGTTCGCGCCCGCCATGCATATCCGTGTCCGTTATATATGTTTACAGTGTCTTTTGGTTACGGGCGTTACGGACTATTCCCCAAATATGTCTGATCCCGGGTTTACGGACGTGAGAAAGCACCAGCTTTATATATGTAACAGTCTTTGCAGCATGGGCGCTTTAAAAGGGACATCTATATGTTCTATAGTCATAATTCCAACGTGACTGCAGTCACGTTTTACTCTTTCTGTGACCAGTGCCCTTAGCTTTTTTTCATTTTGCATACCCGTGGTACCTATGTACATTTACATATCACCCCCCCCCGCACACACGCCCCCCACAGGCATCCATTCTCCTGCCGGGAAACGGGGGGGAGTGCATCTTGAAAATTCCTAATTCCCCTCGCCCTGGGGCCCCGGATGCATATGCGTCACCACAGGGCTGTTCAGATGACAGCTGCTTATATCCCATATGCATACAGGCCGATTGTCAGGGTGTTGCTGTGGTGCTTTGGGGTTTTGGGCTTGGCCCCCCACCTTTTACCGCCCTGACCCTGTTAATGTTAGATGAGTCACAAGGGGCGTTTTTTCCGTGTCCATGGTACCATTTACGGAATTAGTCTTAACCCAGCGATTGGCGGTGTATCCGTTGTAGATCTCTTTTCTAATTGCCCCGGTCTGATCGGGAAAACCCACTGCCATTACTAACCCTCCTTTTGTATGGCCTGTGTCCCAAAATTACAAGGGTTTAACATTTCTTTCGACTTTCACTGAGCCCCAGACAAGTCCGTTGCTTTGTTTGGCCCCGGTCCCCCGTGCTACACACATTTAACATGGCGTAACAGGGTGAACAGCCCAGACCCGAGGACATCGGGGTGTCCGTCGTTGTCTATTATTGAATGTCTCTGTGGAGTTTGTTTCCGGGGACACATTTCGGCATTGTTAACGGACATCTCGCACCCTCCGCACCCGGGTGACGATGTCTGCCTTTGGCGGGAACAGGCATTATGCTGTGCCATTATGTCTGGGGATATATGGTTTCCTTCCACGTAGATGATGTGCCATACTAGCAATGACCCTAGCGATGACCCGCCCGGGTGTGGGTACTGCTGTATTACCCCCGGAAGAGTGGCCTTAGGGTAAGTGGTGACCTAGGCAGAGGTTGCCCCCCCGTCACCCCCTACCCCCCCTGGTCTACCTACACCAAATAGAGTCTGGAAAAGGGGCCCCGGGAGAGCAACACCCTAGGGCTACCTCCGGGCCCATGCCTAAGGCCGGGTATGTGTGTGGTCCCTTGGGCATCGGACTCGGGGAAATAGCCTCTGCCGGGGTCCAGCATTACCCACATCCAGCCCCAAGGCAGTCAACACAACATCCATGGGTCCACATGGAGTCCCAGCTGTGCACTCCAGGAACTCAATGGGGAAATTTTAAACCCCCAAGGACAGCTGTGTAATTCCCACCTCAGGAATACCGAGTAGTAGCACAGGGCTGTAATCCCCACATAGATGGTGCCTCCACTGACCCTTGGTATTATCATACCATTAGTTTGACAAGCCTTAACTGCAAAGCCATGGAGATGGATCATAATGGTACACATTGATGTGGACATAGGGGACCCGCAAATTTGGATACACCCCAGTTTAGCTTGCTCAGAGTCAGATCCTGCCCTTTACACGTGTTTCACTTTCTAGAATCAGTCACCAAGGCCATTGCTGTGGGTAAACAAGTCCATACAGCATAACTCAACCCGGGACCGGCCGTCGACACAATACACCCCACGGGTATACTTGATAAACCCCTCATCTTGAATCTAAATCCATACATCGCCATAAGGGTTTGTCACAGAACACACATGGCCATAGTTGCTGGGCCGTCATACTCACAGCCAGTCACAGGTGGTGTCCCATGGGGCTCAGTCCTGGGTCCACTATTTCCAGCATCTAAGTTTCCAATGTAAAAACACAGGGGGGTTATGGGTGACCATGTGTGCATCCGACTGCAAACCCGGGTGCCAGAGTCAGGCACACATCTGACACAGATATCCTTCAGGAGTGCCTCACAGATGTGGATAAGTGGTACCAGAGACATGTCCTACAGCTAAATGCCAGGAAATGCATAGGCATACCCTTTGGGATGAACAAGGTTACCCGAGCTACCATATAGGTGGCAGTCCACTGAAACGGAGGGGTTACCAGTGATCTGGGGGGGTTTTTGTTAACCCCTTTGACACACATGTTGCTAACTTAGTAGCGTACTCCTTCCACATTGCCCACATCATCATGAAGGGGTTCACATCTAGATCAGGGAGGTCATTGTCCCCCTTTTACTCATCACTCAATAGACCTATGATTGGGGACAATGCCCCCCTTTAGAATGTATCTGACCCAACACCTGCAGCAGCTGGAAAGGCAGCAACAGTTCTTGACAAAAGGATGCAGGGTCTCAGGTATATGTTATACTGACCGACTGAAAAAGGGTTCTTGCATACCACTTGCCCAGAGGTGACCCCCTGGGATGGGGCCGGGCGAACCCCGATCTGATGACTATGCTTCACGTAAAAAAGGGATCCCCCAGAACCACAAGGGCAGCTGGGGCACCTTGACACTGTCATTAATCGAACGTGTTGTTGGGACGGATTCATCACCCAGACACTCACTATTTTGGGGCGACATCCCAGTACATGTGAGGGCAAGCACCCGCTGGCCTTCTGTTAGTATTTACACATGGATGTCTGGGTTGATTTATTTCAGTAACCTTCTAAATGAATGTTACATTAGCACATTGTGAATCTTTACATTTCGTTGGTCTATTTTACAGTAGTCATATTCATAAGGTTTATGTGTATATATTATGGTTCATTCATATTACTAGGTGTCTGCAGTTCTGTTAATATATTGGCACAATCGGTAGGAGATATAAAAGTAGCTTACACAGTCAGACAAAAGGAAAACAATTTATGCTGGTTCATGTTTCATATATGTTTTTTTTAAAGAAGACTGTACCTTCAAGCAATGTCTGATGTCCTCACTGTGTGGGATGTAACCCAAGTAAGGTTTGTTTGCTGCCTTTAAGGCATGTAATTAGTACCTAGCACATCTAATGTACCAACCAATTAATGCTTGTAAATGTAGTAGGTTGGACTGCATTTTTTAGTCTGAATAAGTCTGCTTATGAAGCAGGCGGGGCTCCCAAAAGACTATGGTGACTGCCTTTAATTTCTGGTGTGCTCGGGGGCACTGGGTTTCGCCCTTTTCTTTGGACTTCATCGGCTGGTTGTCTGTGTTTCTTGTATGGGGAATGTCAACTGTAGTCCCTATTTTATGACTTGTGTAATGCCTTTACGGCAGTGTAATTCCACCGGGGTTTTCATTTATTTTGCCATCTTAGTCAATTTTCCCTCCATGTGAATTGCCTACTATACACTGGTATGGGGGTGTACACATTTCACACCTGCATTTTGCATTCCCGGGTATGGGTGCATTATTAGCGGAGAGTGGCGCATGTGCCCCCCTCCCCGGGGGCAAAGGATTGCCTGCGAAACAACACCGAGGCCAGATTCTACATACCCAGACTCCCCTTTACTGCAACAGTGGACAGTACCCATTACACATCCTTCATGTGTGCTGCAGTGTGATGTGGGCAGCTGAATGGACCCGATACCCTGGGTATTTCTGTGCATGTGTGCTGCAGTTCATGGACAGCTATCATCAACATTGAACACGCTTTCGTCTATTTTACCTGTGGCGTGGGGCGACAATTAGATCACATGAGTAATGCAGGAAGCTGGCAGGCATTCTCTGAACAGAATTTTTGGGTCCTACAATGGACACCGATGTGCATATGTCAAGTTAGATGTTGCTGGACTGTGTCCACCTGCCCAGTGCTTTTCACTGCTGGTGTATGTTCCCCCAATTTGCGGATGTCTGTTTGACTACCCATTCCACATGGTGCTACCTAACCAGCTGAGTCACTACTGTCAACAAATCACATACATCCAAACATGCTCCTCACCAACTCCTTCATATAAACCTCAGACATCCCAATGGGACATATCCCACTATATTTCCAATATAACACCACCCGGGAAAATGTTGCTTACCTATGCATTCATGTAACCATGTTGTCTTCGGGTGGGAATGGAAAATCCCACGTGGCGTTGTGTGTGTGCCGTTAGTCTGTGTTCCACAGGACGCACATCTGTTCCGCTGTACGGTAGCGGGTGCTCCTCAGTCTGTTGCTGGCAGACTGAGTGCTGTACGCCGGTTGGGGCCGGCTCTGTATGTGGAATGTCAACTGTGGTCCCTATGTGTATTTCCTGTGTCATGCCTTACCGCTATGTCATTTACCCGGGGTTTTCAGTTTGGGTGCCATCCTTTTGGGGGTCCATCCATGACAATTGCCTACTGGACACTAGTATAGGGCTGTACACATTCCACACCTACATTTAGCATTCTCCGGGTATGGTTTGCATTATTAGCGGGAGAAAGGGAGGTTACGAAAATCCCTCCCCCAGGGCGGGGAAAAAGGATTGCCTGGGAAAAAACACCGAGCACAGAGTTCTACCCCGAATCCCTTGAAACCCCAACAAATTTCCAGTACCCATTCCTCCCTATTTCGGAAGTGTGATGTGGATGCAGTTCTATGGACCCCCCGGGGATTTCTGTGCATCTGTGCTGCATTACATGGACAGCTATCAGCAACATTAAACACGCTTGCGGTGCAAGGGATGTACCCACAATGAGTTCCCTTTGATTAAAAAGGAAGAGCTGTCTTTAGACAAATTTTTGGGTCCTACAATGGACACCACTGTGCATATGTAAAGTGTAGAGCTTGTCAGACTGTGTCCTTGTGAGCATTGGATTTCACTGATACTGTGTGTTCAGGAATCGCGGATGTCTGTTTGACTACCCATTCCACATGGTGCTACATAACCAGCTGATTTAGTACTGTGAACAATTGACATACATCCAAAGATGCTGGTTAAAACCCTTTATATAAACCCGACATCCCAATGGGACATATCCCACTGTATTTCCAATATAACACCACCGGGAAAATGTTTTCCCATGCATTCATTTAACCATGTTGTCTTCATAGGTGGGAATGCCATAGCTTACATATCCTACTTGACGTTGTGTGTGTGCCATTAGTATGTGTTCCACAGGTCATACATCTGTTCCGCTGTAGGTAGGGGGGCTCCTCAGTCTGTTGCTGGGCCACTGGGTGCTGTGTACGCCCGTGTTGGCACGAGTGTCTGGGTCTGTATGTGGAATGTCAACTGTCGTCCGTATGTGTATTTCCTGTGTCATGCCTTACCCCGGGTATGTCATTTACCCGGGGTTTTCAGTTGTGGGTGCCATCCTGGCCAAATTTTCCCTCCATGACAATTGCCTACTGGACACTAGTATAGGGCTGTACACATTCCACACCTACATTTAGCATTTCCGGGGTATGGTTTGCATTATTAGCGGAGAGTAAAGGGAGGTGCCCCACATCCCTCCCCCAGGGGGGAGGAAGGATTGCCTGGGAAAAAACACCGGACAGAGTTTCATACCCAGAATCCCTTGACCGCAACAATTGACAGTACCCATTACACATCCGTCATTTTGCGGGGTGTGATGTGGATGCAGTGCTATGGACCCGGTACCCTGGGTATTTCTGTGCATCTGTGCTGCATTACATGGACAGCTATCAGCAACATTAAAACCCTTTCGGTGCATATGTGTACCTTTTGACAATGAGTTCACTTAAGTGTTGAAAGAAGGCGGCATTCCTGTCTTTAGACAAATTTTTGGGTCCTACATTGGACACCACTGTGCATATGTAAAGTGTAGAGCTTGTCGGACTGTGTCCTTGTGAGCAGTGGGTTTCACTGATACTGTGTGTTCAGAAATCGCGGATGTCTGTTGGACTACCCATTCCACATGGTGCTACATAACCAGGTGATTTACTACTGTGGACAAATTACATACATCCAAAGATGCTGGTTAGCAAATGCTCAATTTAAACCGCAGACGTCCCAATGGGACATATCCGTCACTTTTTTCCACTATAACACCACCAGAACATTTTTTACCTATGCATTCATTTAACCATGTTGTCTTCATAGGTGGGGAAAACCATAGTTTACAGATCCTACTTGACGTTGTGCCATTAGTATTTTTGGGCCCTCTGTTGCTGTGGTGGGGGGTGCCCCCAGTTGTTGCTGGCAGATTAGTGTGTACCCGGGGTTGGGGGTCCTGCTTTGTATGTGGAATGTCATGTGTAGTCCCTATGTTTTTTTCCTGTGTTATGCCTTCCCCCTTGTCATTTACCCGGGGTTTTCAGTTGTGGGTGCCATTCTGGCCATACGGGTGTCCATCCATGACAATTGCCTACTGGGGTATGGGGCTGTAAAATTACACACCTACATTTAGCATTCTCCGGAGTATGGTTTGCATTATTAGCGGAGACTGGGCAGGTGATCCCCATCCCTCCCACGGGGGGGAGAAAGGATTGCCTGAAAAACCACCGAGTCTACATACCCAGAATCCCGACTGGCCCCGAAATACCCATTACACATCCGTCATGTGTGCGGAAAGTTGGCAGGACCCCCCTGGGTATTTCTGTGCATCTGTGCTGCATTACATGGGGATCAGCAACATTAAACACGCTTGCATATGTGTACCTTAAAAATGGTTCAGGATTGGAAAAAAAATTATTCGATTCTTTCCACAATTTTTGGGTCCTACAATGGACACCCTGTGCATATGTAAAGTGTAGAGCTTGTCGGACTGTGTCCTTGTGGGCAGTGGGTACTCTTTTTTGCTACCATTTTGATATATATCTGGGAAAAGTTTGACATGGGATATCAGGACAGTTGGCATTTTTGCGGGATATTTACAGGAAAGGCTGGCCAGAAGGGGATATCCCTCTCAGGGTGGAACAGGTGTTTACCTTGGAAAACATATTTTTAGCGATTACAATTTCATGGGATTTTCCTAATATACCATCAATGTCATATTTATTACCCCATTTTGCTCGTAACTCACATTATGTGCTCTCTCGATTGCATATTCTTCACGCCCCCCAAATGGGGTCACATGATCTGTTGTTTAATAATCTCCCATATCCTCTACCCGACCCGGTTAAAATTTGTCTCCTTCCCTGTATCCACTGTAGTGTCTACATTCACTATTTACTCTGCTGTGTGTTCCCTGACCTATGTTCAGATTTAACAGTATGTGGGTAGGTCTTCCCCCATATCACTACTGTTAACAGAAACACAATGTAGTCTGGTCCCTGATTCTAAAACCAAAAAGGGAGACCCCTTACCTGGGCCTCCTGTTTTCCCCCTTGGGATCCAGTTTTCCCCTTTTCCCCGATCAGACAGTAAACAGCCTCTTTACACACAACAATTCAGTGGGGTCTTTTCATTCAAGAAGAACCATTTATGCATATTCTCCTATTTTAACCAGCCATGCACTACGGCATGTAGCTTACCAAGGGAATTCCCGTTTACAAGTATCACGATGCGAAAGAAGGTGTTACAACCAGACTGTAGTTATCAGTAGACCTTGTGACAGCCGAAAAACAGGAGGCTCGGGTACGGACAGTTTTAGTAGTGTACACAGGCAGGCTAAATAATGTACAGTCCAAGTATGGGGGTTTTGTCTGACTCTATACAGTAAGCAGTTTCTTTATATAGTGTTTACAATCAGCATTTGCCCAACTTACTGACGTGGTCGGTCACAGGGCATTTCCATCACTATGGTCCGCAATAGTCTATACATCGGGGGGCTGGGCTCGTGCTTTTAAATTGTTTTCTCGGGGAAAAACCGGGGTTGCAAGGCATTTTACATTACAGTATCCTTTTGTGATTGTAGCTGTTTCAAGGACCCTAGACTGTTACGATACAGTGGACAGTTAATTTCTTGATATTCCTTTTTGTCTGGGGGAGTTGTACTGCTATCTTCCATTGAGCTCACAAGGCCATCCTCCTCTGGGGAAGGAGTGCTGTTTTGGATGTACATACATTTATTGTTCTGTAACCCAGCAAATAATTAATGATGACAGACATGAGCCTGCTGTCCTGCTTACTGCCAGGTTCAGAATTCCATCACAGTACAGCTTAGCTTCACCAATTACATGCAGGCTTAGTTCTGCTGCCAATTTTACGGTACAATTCAATACATTAATTTTTTTCGAGTGTAAACTGGAACTTCATATGTGTTTCTATATTTTTCCCCCCATCCAGCCATATGCATGTTGTTCCATTTTCCCTTTACCGTGTGTATTTGTCCGTCCCCCCGCCCCCCATTGATGTCCCAGTTTCCCCCTTTGCCTGTAGCACCCTGTTAGGATGTCCTGTGTGTTAGGCACCTGTTCCGCTATATGTGATCGACTTCACTGCAGAGATGATCGCCCATGGGGGGTCCACCGACTTGTCCACATGTGTACACTTATTGGGGGTCGTATGCAAACCTAGATTTTGGGCGGGGTTTTTCTACATGCCCGGGTGTACACATTCTGCTGACACATTCACATGCAGCCATTTACATATCTGTACCTGTGGTGGGTTGCTGACATGGGGAATTTATTTTGGGATTGCCTAACACAAACATCTTACCACAGTTCAGGTATGCACATTTGTGTGGTTGTATAGCTGCACACGGATGCTAGCAGGTTTGGGTGCAGGGGTATACATGGGTGTGACTGACATGTACAATGAGGCTTTTTAGTACATCCGAATGCATGTGTTCTGCTTCTGGATATTACACTTTCATCACCATCCGGGGATGCAACAAAAGTTTCTGGGTCTGGGATATGTTGCTATGCACATGTTTGCCTGTGTTTGGGGGATCTTGCTTCCTTACTGTTGTTATGTCCCCGCTACCCCTATGTACTGTCCCACTGCTTGTGACCATTATGGTTGGCACCCCAATGCCCATGGTGGGGCATGTTATGTGGACACTTGAGCAGGACTACACATACCCAGGGCTAGTGCAGTGGGCAGAACTTCACTTGTTTGCCCAACCCATTCTGTTAGCGTTTGGCTTCCTTTTTTTTTTTCTTTTGCCTTGTCTCTCTTCCTTATCGTAATGTATTTGTTTTATGCTACTATTTACATGTTTTATTGGAATTTTTCGGGGGGGATGCAGGTCATTTTCCATTTTACGATTGTTGCAGCGACACGATTGTGCAATCAGGGACTGTCCATGGCACTCTGGGACAGCAGGTAACCCTGGTGACCATGCCCATGTCGCTGCTGTGCTTTCCACCCCCTTTTTTCCAATTTTTCCGGAAAAACTGGGAAAAAAAATTTTTTTTTTTTCCGGGGAAAAAAATCACCCTATGTAAAGTGTAGAGCTTGTCAGACTGTGTCCTTGTGAGCATTGGATTTCACTGATACTGTGTGTTCAGGAATCGCGGATGTCTGTTTGACTACCCATTCCACATGGTGCTACATAACCAGCTGATTTAGTACTGTGAACAATTGACATACATCCAAAGATGCTGGTTACCAACTGCTTCATATAAACCGCAGACATCCCAATGGGACATATCCGTCACTGTATTTCCAATATAACACCACGGAACATGTTGCTTACCTATGCATTCATTTAACCATGTTGTCTTCATAGGTGGGAATGCCATAGCTTACATATCCTACTTGACGTTGTGTGTGTGCCATTAGTATGTGTTCCACAGGTCATACATCTGTTCCGCTGTGGTGGCGGGTGCTCCTCAGTCTGTTGCTGGCAGACTGAGTGCTGTGTCTTGCCGGTGTTGGCACGAGAGTCCGGCTCTGTATGTGGAATGTCAACTGTGGTCCCTATGTGTATTTCCTGTGTCATGCCTTACCGCGGCTATGTCATTTACCGGGTTTGCAGTTGTGGGTGCCATCCTGGCCATACGGTGTCCATCCATGACAATTGCCTACTGGACACTAGTATAGGGCTGTACACATTCCACACCTACATTTAGCATTCTCCGGAGTATGGTTTGCATTATTAGCGGAGAGTAGGGCAGGTGCTACGCACACATCCCTCCCACAGGGCGGGAGGAAGGATTGCCTGCGAAACAACACCGAGCACAGAGTCTACATACCCAGAATCCCTTGACCGCAACAATTGACAGTACCCATTACACATCCGTCATGTGTGCGGAGTGTGATGTGGATGCAGTGCTATGGACCCGGTACCCTGGGTATTTCTGTGCATCTGTGCTGCATTACATGGACAGCTATCAGCAACATTAAACACGCTTGCGGTGCATATGTGTACCTGTGATGACAATGAGTTCACTTAAGTGTTGAAAGAAGGCGGCATTCCTGTCTTTAGACAAATTTTTGGGTCCTACATTGGACACCACTGTGCATATGTAAAGTGTAGAGCTTGTCGGACTGTGTCCTTGTGAGCAGTGGGTTTCACTGATACTGTGTGTTCAGAAATCGCGGATGTCTGTTGGACTACCCATTCCACATGGTGCTACATAACCAGGTGATTTACTACTGTGGACAAATTACATACATCCAAAGATGCTGGTTAGCAAATGCTCAATTTAAACCGCAGACGTCCCAATGGGACATATCCGTCACTGTATTTCCACTATAACACCACCAGAACATGTTGCTTACCTATGCATTCATTTAACCATGTTGTCTTCATAGGTGGGAAAGCCATAGTTTACATATCCTACTTGACGTTGTGTGTGTGCCATTAGTATGTGTTCCACAGGTCGCACATCTGTTACGCTGTGCGTAGCGGGGGCTCCTCAGTGTGTTGCTGGCAGGTTGAGGGCTGTGTGCGCAGGTGTTGGCACGACGGTCCCGCTTTGTGTGGGGAATGTCAACTGTAGTCCCTATGTGTATTTCCTGTGTTATGCCTTCCAGCTATGTCATTTACCGGGTTTGCAGTTGTGGGTGCCATTCTGGCCATACGGGTGTCCATCCATGACAATTGCCTACTGGACAGTAGTATGGGGCTGTACACATTACACACCTACATTTAGCATTCTCCGGAGTATGGTTTGCATTATTAGCGGAGACTGCGGCAGGTGATACGCACATCCCTCCCACGGGCGGGAGAAAGGATTGCCTGCGAAACAACACCGAGCACAGAGTCTACATACCCAGAATCCCTTGACTGCAACAACTGACAGTACCCATTACACATCCGTCATGTGTGCGGAAGTGTGATGTGGATGCAGTTCTATGGACCCGGTACCCTGGGTATTTCTGTGCATCTGTGCTGCATTACATGGAGAGCTATCAGCAACATTAAACACGCTTGCGGTGCATATGTGTACCTGTGGCGACAATGTGTTCAGGTGCAGCGTTGGAATAACACATTATTCGATTCTTTCCACAATTTTGGGTCCTACAATGGACACCGCTGTGCATATGTAAAGTGTAGAGCTTGTCGGACTGTGTCCTTGTGGGCAGTGGGTACTCTTTTATGCTACCATTTTGATATATATCTGGGAAATGTTTGTCCTGAGATATCAGGACATTTGACATGTGTCGGTTTATTTACAGGACACGGCTGGCCAGAGAGGGCATATCCCTCTCAGGGTGGAACAGGTGTTTACCTTGGAACATATGCATCGGATTTTCAGCGATTACAATGTTTCAGTAACGGTATGTTGCCTAATATACCATCAATGTCATATTTATTACCCCATTTTGCTGCGTAACTCACATTATGTGCTCTCTGCGATTGCATATTCTTCACGTCACCCGTCAAATGCGGATCACATGATCTGTTGCTTCAATAATCTCCCATATCCTCTACCACTGCTTACCCTTCTGTCATAACACGTGTGTCTCCTTCCCTGTATCCACTGTAGTGTCTACATTCACTATTTACTCTGCTGTGTGTTCCCCTGACCTATGTTCAGATTTAACAGTATGTGGGTAGGTCTTCGACCCGATATCACTACTGTTAACAGAAACACAATGTAGTCTGGTCCCTGATCTACAATAGACACAGAAAGGCAGACACTCCTTACCTGGGCCTCCTGTTTAAGGCTGCACGTTTTCTTCTTGGGATCCAGTTTTCCGCTTTTCAGCCACAGATCAGACAGTAAACAGCCTCTTTACACACAACAATTCAGTCGGAGGTCTTTTCATTCAAGAAGAACCATTTATGCATATTCTCCGGTGTACATGTCTAACCAGCCATGCACTCTGACCTGTAGCTTACCAAGGGAATTCCGGGTTACAAGGATCACGATGTGAAATAAGTTGTTACAACCAGACTGTAGTTATCAGTAGACTTTTCTAAGTGACAGCCGATAACACAGGAGGCTCGGTTCGGACAGTTTTAGTAGTGTACACAGGCAGGCTAAATAATGTACAGTCCAAGTATGGGAGTTTTGTCTGACTCTATACAGTAAGCAGTTTCTTTATATAGTGTTTACAATCAGCATTTGCCCAACTTACTGACGTGGTCGGTCACAGGGCATTTCCATCACTATGGTCCGCAATAGTCTATACATACGTGGGTGCTGGGCTCGTGCTTTTAAATTGTTTTCTCAAGGGAATAACGCAGGCTTGCAAGGCACCTTGTACATTACAGTATCCTTTTGTGATTGTAGCTGTTTCAAGGACCCTAGACTGTTACGATACAGTGGACAGTTAATTTCTTGATACGTTGCTTTGTCTGTCTGGTAGGGAGTTGTACTGCTATCTTCCATTGAGCTCACAAGGCCATCCTCCTCTGGGGAAGGAGTGCTGTTATGCATGTACATACATTTATTGTTCTGTAACCCAGCAAATAATTAATGATGACAGACATGAGCCTGCTGTCCTGCTTACTGCCAGGTTCAGAATTCCATCACAGTACAGCTTAGCTTCACCAATTACATGCAGGCTTAGTTCTGCTGCCATATTGTACGGTACAATTCAATACATTATATAGTATTTCGAGTGTAAACTGGAACTTCATATGTGTTTCTATATATTTCTGAACAACATCCATCCAGCCATATGCATGTTGTTCCATCCTTTACCTTGACCGTGTGTATTTGTCCGTCCAGCCACGCTCATCTCCACATGTGATGTCCCAGTTTCCCCTTCTTTGCCTGTAGCACCCTGTTAGGATGTCCTGTGTGTTAGGCACCTGTTCCGCTATATGTGATCGACTTCACTGCAGAGATGATCGTCGATGTGGTCCACCGACCCCACTTGTCCACATGTGTACACTAATGTGCACCGTGTCGTATGCAAACCTTGATGGTTTGACGGGTACATACTACATGCGGATGTACACATTCTGCTGACACATTCACATGCAGCCATTTACATATCTGTACCTGTGGTGGGTTGCTGACATGTAGTACGCATTTCAGCGTGGCATTGCCTAACACAAACATCTTACCACAGTTCAGGTATGCACATTGTGTGTGGTTGTATAGCTGCACACGGATGCTAGCAGGTTTGGGTGCAGGGGTATACATGGGTGTGACTGACATGTACAATGAGGCTATTGTGTAGTACATCCGAATGCATGTGTTCTGCTTCTGGATATTACACTTCATCATACACCATCCGGTGTATGCAACAAAGATGTTGCTGGGTCTGGGATATGTTGCTATGCACATGTTTGCCTGTGTTTGGGGTATCTTGCTTCCTTACTGTTGTTATGTCGGCACAGCTACCCGGCTATGTACTGTCACTACTGCTTGTGACCATTATGGTTGGCACCTTTTCCAATGCCCATGGTGGGGCATGTTATGTGGACACTTCGATATTTGCAGGACTACACATACCCAGGGCTAGTGCAGTGGACAGAACTTCACTTGTTTGCCATACTATGAGCCTATTCTGTTAGCGTTTGGGTTCCTTATTTATTTTCTTATGCCATGTCTGTGTTCCATACCGTAATGTATATGTTTTATGCTACTATTTACATGTATATTGCGGGAATTTGCGTGGCAGGGGATCGCAGGTCATTTTCCATTTTTACGATTGTTGCAGGGACACGATTGTCCAATCAGGGACTGTCCATGGCACTTTGGGACAGCAGGTAACCCTGGTGACCATGCCCATGTCGCTGCTGGGGTTTCCACCTTTTCCATTTTCCGATCTGGGATATTTCCGGGACTCACATCTGCCTTTACAGGCCGACACATACAAACGGTCACTATATAGCATAGAAATTCACTTGTTTGCCTAAATAATTTGCTTATTATTGTGGCAATTTCCTTGCTTATTCTGTTTATTGTGTCATTTCGGTATTTCTGTTACAGAAATAACCAATTCATGCTACCATTACATTACATACGGGATATCATTGTGTCCTACATTCGTAGCACATCAGCCATTTCTAATATGTTTTTCGGGACACAACTGTCCATGGAGAGACTGCCCCAAACACAGTGGGACACGTGGTGACCTTAGTCGCTGCTCCTATGTCGGTGCGGCATGCTGACATGCGGCTGTACACCTTCTCTGAGTGTAAACACTGACAGTACATTGCGGACTGGCGGTCTTATCGTATCCTTTGCTCCTTGAACGGGTACACTTATGCCTTGGTGGCTTCTATTTGCTTCTCCGTTGATTTGGAACGGGACTATGTTGCGTACTGCGTGCGTTTCATTCTGCACGGGACCTGGCTGCTGCCATTACTATTGTGGGCGGACCGTGGCTGTCAGCACATTAGGTTGCTCACCTCCTGCCGGCTTAGACACGCCTCCAGACGCATCCTACCTGGGCTCGCTCACGTACACTACGCACGTGTCTGTGATTCCGGTGCACTCTCATTAATATGTATATGGCGCTACTGCGCCGGATATTCCATGCACCGCCGGCGCAGGCCTTACGCCGGCCTTGCGCCGAGCTTCATGAATCCCGGGGATTGTCTAAAAAATCTAATTTATAAAAAAAACTATCACAAAATATCCCATAACCAGGTTTGCATACATGGGAGCAAAAGGAGCTCCCATGGCTGTACCATGAACTGTACCACAATGAAGAGAATGAGACAAAGAAGGTTGGATGCTGTGGGTATGGTGAATCTGGAAGTGCAATAGCTTAACAAGGAGGATGTAAGGATAGCTATGAAGAGGATGAATACTGGCAAGCCTGTTGGTCCACATTACACATCTGTGGAAGCATGGGGTTGTTTAGGGGAAATGGCAGTGGTCTGTTAGCCAGACTGTATACTGATATCTTGGGAAGTGTGACATTGCATGAGGAGTGGACAGAAAGTGCTTTGGTATGGTGGTAAGAATGAGGTTGATGTGCAGAGCTGTGATAACTACAGAGGGATAACATTGACCAGTCACAGCATGACAAGAGTAGGGGAAGCTAGGATCTGCAGAGAGGTGAGGAGTACTGGTCAACAGAATGGTTTCATGTGTAGAAAGGGCACTACCGATGTGATGTTTGCTCTGAGACTGTTACTGCTGGACTGCAGAGAAGGTCAGGAGTTGCTCTGTGTCTCTCTGGACTTACAGAAATCATATGACAGGGTGCCTAGACAGGAGTTGTGGTATTGTATGATGAAGTTAGGAGAGGAAGAGAAATATGTCAGAGTGGTAGAGGATATGTAGAAGGATGGTGTGACAGCATTGAGGTCTGCGTTGGTATTGACGGATGTGTTTAAGGTGGAGGTGGGGTGATATCAGAGATCAGCTGTGAGCCCTTTCCAATTTGCAATGGTGATGGACAGGTTGACAGACAAGATCATACGGGAGTCCCCGTTGACTATGTTGTTTGCAGATGACATTGTAATCTGTATTGAGAGTAGGGAACAGCTTTTGGAGACTCTGGAGAGCTGGATATATGCTCTAGAGAGGAGAGGATTGAAGGTCAGCAGCACTAGGACAGAATATCTGTGTGTGAATGAGAGTGAGGATAGCGGAATGTTGAGGATGCATGCAGTACAGTTGGCAAAGCTGGATGTATTCAAATGACTGGGATCAACATTTCAGAGTAATGAGGACTATGGAGGACAGGTGAAGAAGAGAGTACAGGCAGGATGGAGAGGGTGGAGAAGAGTGTTAGGAGTGATTTGTGACAGACGAGTACCAGTAAATGTGATATGTGAGGTCTACAAGAGGGTAGTGAGACTACCTATGTTATATGGGTTGGAGACAGTGGCACTGACAAAAAGGCAGGAGTTAGAACTGCACATGGCAGAGTTACAGATGTTATAATTTGCACTGGGTGTGACATGGGTACACAGGTTTAGCAATGTGTATATGACAGGCTCAGGCAATGTTGAACAGATATGAGACAAAGTTGGAGAAGCAGCATTACATCTGTTTGGACATGTGCTGAGGAGGGGTGCTGAGTATATTGGGAAAAGAATGGTAACGCTGTAGCTGCCAGGTAAGAGGAAGAGATGAAGGCCTCAGATAAGGTTTCTGGATGTGGTGGAAGAGGACATGCAGGTGGTTGGTGTGAGAGAGCAAGATTCAGAGGACAGGCAGAAATGGCAACAGATGATCAACTGTGGCAATCCCGAATGGGAAAAGCCAGAGGACAATGAAGGGGGATGTTGTAATGTCAGTCTTTGCAGATTTGGCAAGGATTTGATAGACATAACACAACTGTATGGGTAAATGACTGCAAATATGAGGCACACATATGGTCAGTGTGAAGAGCACTGGACAGTTTAATGGTATGAGCTCAGTATATAACATGCAGTTCAACACACACATCTGCAGCAGTACTTTACTATGCAAATACCATGTAAAGGTGTCTCACATTTCCAAGACAAACAAGTATATCCTAGTTGTATTTACAAGTAAGATATGGATATGCACAACACCCCAGTAGCTGGCCAAGTCACTACAGACAGAGCCACATGCTATGGCTATCAGTACATCAGTACAGTAAGTCTTGTTGTGACATATGCTTTCAAACCCCTATTTTCCATTATTACAGACTGCCTACTGCATTCAATTACATGCTTATTTGTTTCACATACATTTTTTTGTTTTTCTTGAGTTTTCACAGATATATCCTTTTATTTTTTTTCTCACACTATTTCAGCTTTCCACTGATGGCTTGTCTATGACAGAGGTGGTTTAAATAGATGGCAGCTTGTCTTTTGTAGGTAATGCTCATGACCATGTGATGGCCTGAGCACCAATTGCTGTTCCCCAATTGCTGATTACATGAAGAGCAGCTGTGTAGTTATTCCAATAGCCAATGTCATGGCAAGACACTCCTACAATTCAGTACTCCATGTGGATGTTGGCCATTTCCCTTATCTGATGAAGACATCCTGGAGGTGTGTGAGCTAATACCTTTTAGAACATGAACTGTGGAGACAATCCAACTAAATAGTGGAAAAGATTCAAGACTTAGGGGCAGGATGTGAGTATTGCTGTTATATGTTTTGAATACTGCTTGTTTAACATGGTTTGTCTGAAAATGCTACTTCAGCATGGGTTTCAGTCTGACAAAGTTCTGTGTCTGCATAGCTCTCAACTGTAGGGCTGTCCACATAATGGTCAAAGGTTTGCCTCTTATGTTTGGTCTGTTCCCCAAACAGATGTCCTTGGCAAATCAGTATCATACTCTGGTGATTGCAATCAGTAAATGTTACCATCCATTTGTGTCACAGACTGTATATCGCTCAGTAAAGATCTGTTACAACAAATCCTCTAACACCAGCAATTTTCTCAGTGTATAACAACAATATTTCAAGTATGGCCATGTTTTTGGCCCTCTGTCCCAAATTATGTCAGGATTTGTACAGATGCCATACAGTAGGAGGTTGATAGGTGGGGTCTACCATTATATTGTTCTGTCATTCTTGCTGAGGGGAAAGGGTGGATAACATGTGGGGCTCTGTGCATTCAAGAGGTCGATGTATGGAGAATGGTCTTAAATGCCCTTGCAACATATTTTATGCAGGGGAGAGTAACAAGTGTTTTAAAACTAGCCTGTTAGAACATCTGAGACATTTTACTGATGAGAAAAATGACAGTTCTATAGCTGTACATTTTAATAATTCTCCCCATGGGGGTAGTAGTCATGAAAAAACATTTGTTATGTACAGAATCAGTTTAAATTCTTAAATGTGATACTTTATCCCCTAGGGGGTTAAATGAGTAGTGTAATTGGTGGCTGTGTATATACATGTAATTAAGTATAGTGGGTTACAAGGTACTGCTTTGGAAAAAGTCTGTTTTCCAGTTTGATCAAACAGTCATAAAAGAACAAGTGTTATGTACAGAATCAATGTATGTTTTTAAATATGATTATCCCCTAGGGGGTTGAATGAGGAGTGCAGTTGGAGACTGTGTATTTAAATACACTTAAGTGTTAATTGCTTCTTCTAATCAATGCAAGTATTTCTTGTAATGTGTCCTTTTGTATCCAACTGTGCATGCTGCCCCAGTTATGGGTGGCCTATCAGGGGTCTATATTAGATGTTCGACCATCCACAACCGTGAACACCTAATGAGCGGCACATAAACGCCGAAGTACGAAAAGCATGAAGGCCGTAAATATCGAAAACCGGAACACCGAACGTATTCCTGTGGCCAGCAGGATGATCGTGGGGAAGAGGAAATATATCCTTTTCCCCACTGTAGTGCGATCTTGGAGTTGGTATATATATGTGGGGGGGTGTGGGGGGCACAGCCCCCCACATGGGAGGTTCAGGGAGGCTTGCCCCCTGCAAAAGTGTGATTAATGAAGTTTGTTTGTGCATGTTTTACTTACCTGTGTGGCGCTATTGTTGTTTAAACTGCGTTCGGCATTCCGGTTTTCGATATTTAGGTCCTTCGCTTTTTTCATAGTTCGGCATATATGTGTCACTCATTGGGTGTTTGCGGTTGTGGACATTCGGTTTTATGATATAGACCAGTCTATCAGCAGTATATGTATGTATATATGGGCATTTAGAGACATGCATGTATATGTATGTATACATATATATATATATATATATATATATATATATATATATATATATATATATATTGTTAAATAAAATCAAGAATTCAATACACAGAAGGTTCAGATTCAAAAGTTTACTAGTGTACACCAGGAGGCAAAAAACGTACAAGTACAGAATTTTGTCTGACATGAAACAGGAAGCACACAATTTTATATAGGTTTAACATTCAAGCTGTGCCCACCTTACTGACGTGGTATGTCACAGGGCATCTACATCACTTTAGCTTACAGTCCTCTATTCATTAAATCTGCTGATGCTGTATATTTTAAAAAGTTTTCCTCTGGTTACAATACGGCCTTGCTATCCACCTGGTCAGACATAATGTCTCTCTGTAAAGTTACTTCTTCAAGTTTTCATGTCAGTTCGAATACAATAGCAGATTCAGTCTTTTAATACACATCTTTGTTCTCTGTTACACTTTCTCACACAGCTGCGTGCTATCTCAGTAATACATATACAAGGTCAAATCATCCCAGCAGGAAAGAGCAGAAGATTTCATTATTTCACACATTTAATTTCCTGACCCAGCAGATAATCACTTGTGAAAAGCATAAACATTAAAACTTGCTAAGCTAGCATCTGCCAGGGTCGAAGGTCAGCCTTGCTTCAAGCCACACTGCAGTTTCAAAACTACTTTACATTTAAACATGAATTAATCCTCTCTACTATATGATTAATAGAATAAAATGCATTATATACTACTTTGCTTTTAAACTAGCATTTCTCATATATTCAAATACACATTTTTCTAACATTTTCCCCCCTATTAATACTTTTTATTCTATTTTGAAGTATGCATAGTGTCATTTCATCTCCCAACTTCTTCCACTTAGGATTTTCAGCTAGGTGAGTCATTCAATCTATACTTCAGAAAAAAATGTCATCTGAGATCAATCTTTCAATCTCAATATCTTGGTACAAAGTTTCAGTAACAGATACATCAATAAAATCTTTGATTAATCTTTTCATGCAGGGAATTCCACAGCAAACACATGCTCCTATTAGGAGTATACCCACACAAATGGCAATCAGAATATTCATTAGGGTGGAACCCCACCCCCCCAAATAGATTCTGGAAAAAGTCCGTCAGTGGGGTTGGGCCTGGTTCAGTCATGGCTGATACTTGCTGAATTACCTCTAGGTGATTATTAATTTCATGCCTGTTATCTGGTATGTACGCACAACATTCTTCTTTGATAAGCGCGCATGTACCACCTCTCACCGCTAGGGTGAAGTCAAGAGCCATTTGATTTTGTAGTACTACAGTTCTCATTGCATTCACTTCATCAGTTACCAGTTCTAGGGCAGAAAAAGTTGCATTACTCATTACTTCGAGAAGTTTCGACAACTTCCTCAGTTCCCAGATCGATTTGACTGCTCCATAGGCTGGGAATATTCCTGCCCAGGATATAACACTGTCACTCAAGTCCATATGAGTCAATTTGCTTTTGTCTTTCACGGCATTATGATCTTTCCAGCCAGCTTCGATCTTTCCGACTGGATTCACAGGTTTTTCAACTGGACTTTCAGGTTTTCGAGCTGCTTCTCTCACGTTTCGTATCTTACCCAAAGCTAATTCTGCAGTATGTCTTATTGCCGGAACCAAATAACCCAAAAAACAACTGCCGGACCAATTCTCAGGTAACCATTTATATGCCTTTTTCCCACAAATAAAATAACAGTTTTCTACTTTAGTACTAATACGCATCAGCCCTGCATGAAACATTTTTTGATCTATAACTGACAATTGTTTAAACAAAACTGGATTTTTGTGAATGTTATTCATGGTTGTTTTCAATTAGTTCAAATATGAGTCATAATTAGTATTGCAAAAAGTATTGCCATTACTATTCTTAATATAACATTGGTAAGATATGGTTATATTACAATTGCTCCAGCCCACCTGGAGGGTATCATTTTTATAAAAGCATACAACTCCTTTTTGTGTGACAGGTAAAAATAAAGCTATTTTGTCCTGTGATCTCACAGTTCCTGTATCGGAGAGCAAATTCTCCCAAGTCTCATTTATCCCCAAAGGGATAGCGGACATTATCAGTCCTCCATATGCTGTTGGTATAGCTGTACAAACCCAGCAATTTGAAATATTCATAGTCTCTGCATATATACGTTTCATGGCTAGGTATGTGTTAAAATTTGGATGCCAGTCTATAGACGTTTCGTCACGCCTTCCCACTTTCACTTGTGTGGTTGTGTGTAAGATAAACCACAACAAGAGGAAAATTGTCACAATTACAGTCAATAAATGTACACTCAACAAAATGATTATGCAACATCTCTGGGGCTGATCTAAATTTCTATTCGCTTTGTTTTTGGCCATCTCGGTCTGGTTGTATATCAGTCACAAGGTTTTCATCAAGTTGAAAGTTCTTTACCGGTTTACAATGTGTCAAATGAACCCAGGACGTCCTCTCGGCCACTCTAACTGCAGTAGGCGTTGCCAACCGAACCTGGTATGGTCCCTCCCACTTTGGACTCGCCCAATTCTTCCTTTTCCTCATATAACTAGCTAATGAACTGTCAGTCTCTTGCTCTGCAGGCATGAGAGCTTTCCACTGAGGCACATAATATGCTCTCCCAAAAACCATTTCAAAGGGAGTCAAACCCTTTACATTTGGAACCTTTCTCATACTCAGCAGTGCCAAAGGCAGACAGTATATCCAATTCTTTTGGGTCTCCTCAACTAGCTTCCTAAGGTTATTTTTGAGGGTACCATTGAACCTTTCCACCAGTCCTGCTGACTGTGGGTGGTAGGCACAATGGTTCTTTAAGGAGATACCAAAAAATCTCCCAAGTTGCTGGATTGTCTGATTCACGAAACGAGTGCCGTTGTCACTATAAATCATTTCCAGGATGCCAAATCTAGGGATTATCTCTTTTATCAGGGCTTTCGCCGCTGTTGCTGCATCAGGGTTTTTGGTTGGAAAAGCTTCTACCCATTTAGAAAACATGTCTACAATAACTAAACAAAACTTTTTCCCTTCACACTTATTCAACTCTATGAAATCCATACAAATAGTATGGAATGGATATGGTGGTATAGGAAAACTTCCTTGCTTGGTTTTAAATGCCCCTTGTGCATGGTGCTTGTTACAAGTATGACAAGCTGCACAAAATTTTTGTGTATAATTTGTGAATCCATATGTTTGGAATATTCGGTTTACTAACTGCACCATCCCCCCTTTTGAGACATGGCACTGCCCAAGGCTCAACAAAGCTGCATATCTAAATAAATTAGACGGCAATATCGGTTTTCTCTCTTTGGAAATGTGCAGTCCATTCTCAAGAATTGCACCTCGTTTTACCCATTTTTGTTTTTCTGCTTTTGTAGTAAGTGTCTGCATTGTTTTTAACATGTCTAAATCTAGAATCTCAGAGGGTTGTAATTCCTCATTCAAAAGTAAAATTTCTGAGTCTGAGGCTGCTTGCTTTGCAGCTGCATCAGCTCATGCATTGCCTTTTGAAATCTTATCCTGCTGTTTTGTATGAGCTACATATTTACAAATAGCTACTTTGGTAGGTAACTGCATAGATTCTAATAACTCCAAAATAAATTGTGCATGATTAATAGGTTTTCCACTGGATGTTATCATTCCTCTATTTTTCCATTGTTGTGCAAATACATGTACTGTAGAAAAAGCATACTGACTATCAGTATATATGTTTACACACTTGTTTTTTGCTAAAGTACATGCCCTTGTCAAAGCTATCAATTCTGCTGCTTGTGTAGATAAGTTGTGCGGTAAGGATTGAGCTTCTAAAATTTCAGTGTCTGTAACTACTGCATACCCTACCAGATTCTTCCCTGTAGGACCCCTTCTGCATGAGCCGTCCACGTAATATGTCACCTCAGCATTATCCAAGGGCATATCTGTGAGATCTTGTCTAGGTAAAGCTAACTGTTCAATTTCCTGCAGGCAGCTGTGTGGTGTGCCCTCCGCAGGAGTTGGAAGTAATGTTGATGGATTTAATGTCGTACATCATTCAATTGTCATATGAGGTTGGCTCAGCAGTATAGTCATACACGAAAGGTGTCTAGCAGGAGAAAGGTATGCCACTTTTTCCTGCAATAAAATTATTGCAACTGCATGAGGCACTCTCAATGTGAGAGGGTGGAATAACACCACTGAGGCTGAAGCCTGTACTGCCATTGCAGCTGCAACTACTGCTTGTACACAGTGAGGCAAAGATCACGCCACTGGATCTAACTGTGATGAATAATAGGCTATGGGGCATTGCTTATCCCCATGTTGTTGCGTCAATACTGACGTCATATATCCTTGCTTACAATCTACGGTCTGAAAGAATCGTTTATGATAATTTGGAAGTCCTAAAACTAATGAGGAAGCTATCAACTGCTTCAACCTGCAGAAAGCCGTTTCTGCTTCGGGTGTCCATTGTAAGATATCTTGTGCTGCCATTGGTGTTTTATATATCAAGTCATTCAGTGGAGCAGATTCCAAAGCATAATTTGGTATCCAGCTCCGACAAAAATTAGTTGTACCCAAGAAAGACATCATTTCCTTCTTGGTTGTTGGTTTGGGTGCTTGCAAGATTGCTGTTTTTCTTTTCTCGTCTAATATTCTACCTTCATTGGATATTACATGTCCCAAGTATCTAACTTGTTTTCTCCAAAGTTGTAACTTACTTTTGTTTACTTTGTGTCCTTGTGTTGCTAAAAATTTTAATAACGCTATAGTATCCTCCCTGCATTGTTGCTGGGTGGGGGCTGCTAGCAGGATGTCATCTACATAAAGTAGAATTTGACTACCTCCCGGTGGGGTAAACCCTGCCAGATTGCTAGCCATTTCTTGTGCAAATATTGTTGGGCTCTCACAATATCCCTGTGGTAGTCAAGTGTATGTATACCTTTTACCCTGAAATGTAAATGCAAACCAATATTGACTATCAGGATGTATAGGTATTGAAAAGAAAGCATTGCTAATATCTGCCACAGAGAAATACTTCTGTTGTGGTTCTAAATCGTTTAACAAAGTATGTGGGTCTGGCACCGTAGGTGCTCTAGGTATTACTGCATTATTTCCAGCTTGTAAATCTTGTACCATCCGCCATTCCCCGTTTGCTTTTTTAACAGGAAATACGGGTGTATTACATGGTGAATCAGGAGATTCTACCAGTACTCCTTCTTTGAGTAATGCTGCTATTATAGGCTTAATTCCTATTTCTGCATCCTTTCTCAAAGGGTATTGTCTTTTCTGTGGTCTAAAAGCTGACTTTGGGGTTATTGTAACTGGTTCTGCTGTTCGAATAAGTCCTACATCTGACTTGCCTGTTGACCAAAGAGTTGTTGGGATTTCACATAAAGCCTTTTCTTCTTCTTCTAATAAAAACGCTAACAGCTGTCCTCGCTAGATTGCAAGTGTACAGCTGGATGCGTCTCTGTCAACCAATTCAGTTTTTGTTTTTGTATCCCTTGTTCTGATAGTTCTAAATCAGTCTGTTTCTCCCACCTTGTTACTTTTTCTCCTAAGTCTGCCCATTTTACACTTTTGTTCTTTGTCAAGCTGACATGTGGTAACCGATTTTATTTATATAATGCAAGGAATTCTTGAGGTAATGAACAGCTAACTACACTGTTACCCTCAGTATCCCAGTACAAAGTACGCAATACTAATCTAGTTGCTCGATTTCGGAACAATTCTTGCTCATACTCTCTATCAGGTCCTGGTGTAGTACAGTAGTATAGAGTACAGTGTAACAAATGCTGTTGATCAGTGTCAAGGGAGGGTGCTTTACTGATGGCTACATTCATCAGTTCCTCGGTTACTGCCCCTGGACCAGTCGTGACTAGGTCCTGGCTGTACCAGTAAAAAGTTTCACCCTCCGATCGCACTACAAAGGTATCCATTTGTCTCTGTGCCTCCATACCTTGTACAGTTGGAACTACTGCTATGCCAAATATCTGCATAAGGTCCCTTCCCAATAAGTTTACTGGACACTTTGCAGAAACAACAATTTTACTTCTCTGGGTCATACCTGAAACAGGGGCAGTTATTGCTATATCATGGGAAAGTGGTTCCCTATATAGCTGTCCGTTTGCTGCTTTCACTAGTATATAATCAGGTGATTCGGAATGTTCTGGTAACTTGGAGGGGTGTATCAAAGTCCGTGATGCTCCTGAGTCACACAGGAATTTGATTTCCCTTCCCTCCACCAGAAGTGTAACTTCCAGTTTCATATCTGCTAAGTAGAGCTCTAAACTCAATAATGCTAAGTCCAAAATTTCACTTTCTTCATCCTCCATATCTACTTGCACTTCATCTACTCCTTTTATCACATTTACATTTGTTTTCTGTTTATTAACTTTTCCTGATGATTTCTGACTTTCACATGATGTATCTTCACTATCATATAGTCAGTCCTCATCTCCCTTATCTTCTGTAATTACCTTTTTGTTTTGCTTACAATCCCTTGCTAGATGTCCCTTTTTCCCCGCACTTGAAACATTCACCTCTCTTTTTTCTCTCTTCAAAATCTTCTGATCGTTTGTCAGACTGTTTGTTTCCCTGGGCATTCTTCTTGCCCTTTTTACCTGACTGTAATACAAATACTTCAGCTCCGTCTTCAGCAGTGAAGACTTGCGCCTTCTTTTTACTATTAAAATGTCTTTCAGCATGTCTAGCGTATTCAAGTAAGGCTTGTAGTCTCCCTGTTCGATGGTCTATCATATGCTTCGTAATGAAGCTACTAATAGGTGCAATGCAACCTTTCAAAAATGCATTTTTCAATTGTTGTTCATACAGGAAATCATTTGTTTGGTTCTCAGGAACTGACATACCGCTATGATTATTAAAACATTCTAATAATCTAGCATAGTACCCATCTATTGTCTCATTTTCTTGTTGTATGCATTGATTAATGCAAGTCCAGTCTGCTCTAGGCTTCCATTTCTCAGAGATTCGGTCTGTTAGACTTTTTACTCTGTTGTCTAACTCTGCATCACTATGTGGGAGTGGTCTAAGCTCTGCATTACAAGGATTCCAGGTGCCACAAATCATGTGCCATTCTGGACCTATAATTTGTCTTACTACTTTTTCTACTTCTTCCCCATTCAAGTGGTAACTCAACCTCATGCCTTGTAAATCTTCTAAAAATTTTGTAAAATTAACTTTTGGATGGGGGATTCCCTCAGTAGCCTTCCGGATATCCTCCAGTGTCCATGGTCTATATACTAAGAGTGTTGGGTTTTGCCCTTCCTGTCCTGTCTGAGGATTTGGAACTTCTATAAGTGGGCATATTTCTTCCTCACTCTCATCCTGTAGGTTTCTCTCTATTTGATATGATTCTGTGTCCCTATGTGTTTTACGTGTTCGGGACCTAGTTTCAATAGGATCTCTAACAAATGGTTGTGGTCTTGCTGAAACTTCAGGATAACGCGGAGGCAAACCAGCCTGTCCACTCGCTTCATATCTTGAAAAGGGTAAGGGAGGGTGCAAGGGAGGAGGAGCTGTCGCTATTACCAAGTTATTATCTTCTTTGTCTAAAAACAATGTTTTTTAATTTTTTAGCTTCTGTTCTCTACGATTTACTTCCTCAATCCACCTGTATGCCTGAGGAATGCCTAATTGGTGTTGCTTTTTGCCTGACCTCCCGCACCAGATTTAAGCTGTTTAAAGAGTTTAACTAGTGAAGTTTTATCTAGTTTACCATCAAATTCATATTTGTTAACCCATTTCGTATAATACCTGACGTTATCAGAACGTTGTGATTGCATGTATTTTGCGTCTTCGGTTAGGGGCGGATCTCACGATGTTTTAGTGCACTGATTACCCATGGCAAAGAAAATGTTACGTAACCCTTTTTTTATCACGTGATATCAAATTCTCAGTTCCTGTTTGCAGTGTATCTAGAATAACTGCCTACCTTATTCTGTTACACTGATCTATGACCAAATATACAGTACTTCCTTTTGTCCCTGATCTGCAAAACAAATCTTGACAACAATATACTGTAACCTAGTACCTGATCTAAAACAGAAAAAAAGGTAAATTCTTCCTACCTGAGCCTCCGGTATTGAACTGTCCAATGTCCGCTCTTCGGCCACAGATCAGAAAGTGGCCAGCCTCTTTAAACAACAATTCAGTCGGAGGTCTTTTCACCCAAGAAGAACCGTTTCGGTAACTTCTCCTGCGCAGTATTCGACCACCGGTAGACTCTGATCTGCAGCTGTCCGAGGGAATTTCCGGCTAAGAAGGACCAAACTGTTAAATAAAATCAAGAATTCAATACACAGGAGGTTCAGATTCAAAAGTTTACTAGTGTACACTAGGAGGCAAAAAACGTACAAGTACAGAATTTTGTCTGACATGAAACAGGAAGCACACAATTTTATATAGGTTTAACATTCAAGCTGTGCCCACATTACTGACGTGGTATGTCACAGGGCATCTACATCACTTTAGCTTACAGCCCTCTATTCATTAAATCTGCTGATGCTGTATATTTTAAAAAAGTTTTCCTCTGGTTACAATACGGCTTTGCTATCCACATGGTCAGACATAATGTCTCTCTGTAAAGTTACTTCTTCAAGGTTTCATATCAGTTCGAATACAATAGCAGATTCAGTCTTTTAATACACATCTTTGTTCTCTGTTACACTTTCTCACACAGCTGCGTGCTATCTCAGTAATACATATACAAGGCCAAATCATCCCAGCAGGAAAGAGCAGAAGATTTCATTATTTCACACATTTAATTTCCTGACCCAGCAGATAATCACTTGTGAAAAGCATAAACATTAAAACTTGCTAAGCTAGCATCTGCCAGGGTCGAAGGTCAGCCTTGCTTCAAGCCACACTGCAGTTTCAAAACTTCTTTACATTTAAACATGAATTAATCCTCTCTACTATATGATTAATAGAATAAAATGCATTATATACTACTTTGCTTTTAAACTAGCATTTCTCATATATTCAAATACACATTTTTCTAACATATATATACGTCAGTATTTCTTGGTAATATATCTATATATTGTTATACATATATATGTATATCCACACATATCTATCTGTCTCTCTATATATGTAAATATTACTTTTTTCATTTATATATTTGTAGATCATTCCTGATTGCACAGTGTGTCTTTCTGATTGTAAACTGACTGTACTGCATGATATGTTGTAAAAAACATCCTAACATCTCACAGCTAAGATGGCCTAGTTGTAAATTGCTGTGACTATGGTGTATAGCATCCCGGGCTCATGACTGAGCATGGCTGATTATTTTGTTGCTGGCCAGAAGAGTTGCTGGATACAGAGTGATTAAGACATTTTTAAGCAGTTGTAAGTGGGTTTGCATGGCACTAAGTTGTGCTAAAACATGGTTAAACCGATAGGTGCTTAAACTGTGTAGGCTTCGCTTACCGATGCGTACCAGTGTGCAAATATTTTTAGCAGAGCTAACTACTGGTTATCATTCACATTTAAGCAATGTGTAAACCTGATAAGCATAGCTCAGCCCTGGTAACCATTGCTCATATTCCAGTCTCATAAAATAGCAGAGTAATGACTATGTAATAAGTTTATTTCATTTCCTGTACATAACATGCTTTTATGTGCTCTCATTAAAGTAGCAAGGGGTGTGACTATACTGTACAGGACACTTGGGTATACATGGGTAGTATCACTTTTCTTTTTTTTTATTTTTTAATACATGGGTAGTATCTCATGTTATATGCACTCACACTTGCATGTTACACCATCTACAGTACACTGGCTGACAAATATGATTCCATTTTGACACTGCTTTTCCATGTAAGATTAGATTGCCTATTGTAGTACTGCAACCATGCACCTCTGCATGCAGAGCTGGGACTCTGAGTACTACACTATCTTGTTCTTGGTGTTTCAGCTGTATGTTTTTATGTATCTTCTGTTGGATTTTAATATGATATTATTATATTAACTGTAAAGTACTATGTTTCTTGGCCATGTCACTGAGGACTGCTGTCATGTAGCAATGGCATACATTTCAGTTTCAGACTTCTATCCTTCAGGACATTCATCCTAATACATAACATGTTTTCTGTCCACTTCCTGTATGTCCTCTGTGCAGATGTATAGATGTTAGGATTGCTAAGGCCATACAACTATGTAGGTGCCCATATAGTTTTGTGCTGTGGTCCTGTGCACTGCTACTAGCTCCAACAAATGTGATGTCTTTCATGTTGGCCTTGGCCCTTTTACTTGCCTGTGTGAGGGACATTACAGAGGTAGTGGGCTACAGATTCACAGACAGCAGGTGGGAATACTTCACAGGACAGGAAATTTGGAGACAGCACAACAACATGGGGAACATATCTCCAGAATTATGAACAGATTCTATGTCGCCATCAGTGCTGTTATTCACATGGTGAGTTGATAGGTTGACAGGGTTTGCGTGGATATGCATTTAGTGAGTGACTTCACGTCTGACAGTGACATGTCTCTGACATACCTCTCCACTGGCATGCTGTCCACAGACTGGCCACATGTTTGCCTCTCATGTTTTGTCTGTTCCCCAGACAGTTGTCCTTGGTAAATCAGTCAGGGACTCTTGGGAATGCAGTCAGTAAATACTAAAATCCATTGGTATTACTGACTTCATATTCCCCATAAAGGATATGTTACAACAACCTAGTAACATCAGCAAATGCCTACATTTCTGCCAGCAATATGTCCAGTCTACACCTGTGTTTGTACCTCTGTCCCCAAATGATGTCAGGCTTTGTCCAGATGTCATGCACTATGAGGCTCAGATGTATTTAGTATCATTATTTCTTGCCTTCATTTCTCTTACCATCCCAGTGATGTAGTAGACCCACAGACATGTTACAGGGAAGAGGCCATAGATATCACTCATGAGCCTGTACATTCTGAGGTGAACTGTACATTTGAGAGGTCTGTGTATGTCTGGCCATTGTTGACAGACTGTCGAGATTTTGCAACACATGTCATGTGTACATATTATTTGGGCTGTGTATGGAGGGGGGGGTAGATTTAAGTGTTATGGCTCCTTTTTTATCTGACTGTGCATGCTGTTCCAGTGTCTGTTGGTCTATTGGGTGTATGCCTTTGTAGGGGCAGACTGAGACATGTCCTGTACCATGGTCAGGATTCAGACTACACTGAGACTTGGACCACTATATGTAGAGGTAGTGTATGACTGGAAAACTATTATGTATTTCTTCACATAGTCCATATGCTCTACTGTTCACCTGATCTATCGGTATGTGAACTGTGACTGTGGTGGAATTGTTTGTAGGTATGCACTTTAACACTGGTGTCTAACTTTTGGTGCTGTAACATCCCTGTAGTGCCTGACATCCCAAAGGGGGGTGACAACACATTCATTGACACTGAGCTTACGGCCATGGCTCTGACATCAGTCATTAGTCTCAGTAAAGCCTTTCTGTAGGATGTCAACATCACTTGGGTAGTTAATAGCTCCCAACTTGCAATCATCTGCAAACATTGTCAGCCAGAGTCCCTTCATGTTGGCATAGACGTCAGAGAAGTTGATACCAAACAGGAAAGGACCCAGGACCGAACCCTGTGGAACTCCACTTGTGACTGGTCGGCAGTCTGTCTTGGGGTCAGCTACTTTCACACTGTGGGTTCTATCTGTGAGACAGTTTGCAACCCACCTACTGTTATAGGGGTTGATGTATAGCTTAGTGAGTTTATCCATGAACCCTGAGAGGGGGAATGTTATCAAAAGGCTTGGCCAGATTGAGGTAGGCTATATGAACCACCTTGCCTTCATACACAGCTCTGGTGACAGATTCAAAGAAGTCAACCAGGTTAATTAAACAGGCATGATCTACCCTTCTCAAAGGCAAATTGTGTGGGATCCTGAGTCTGGAGATTCCCATAACCCTGTTTCATAGGTCCATGATGATCCATCCCATAGCTTTGCATGACAGCCTTGTCAGGCTAATGGAGCAATACTTCCCAGGGTCTGCAGCCACTCCTCCTTTGTGGAGAGGGATAACTGTAGCAGTGCACCAGTCAGTAGGGACAAATCCTGAGGTGAGGCTGTGATTGAACAGGGCACATAGATGAGGTGCCAGTTCTCTCTGTAGTTCATGCAGAAGTCAGCCGGGGATATTGGTAGATCCAATAGAAGCTGTATTCTTGGTCTTGGACAGTGGTATGTTAACCAAAGCAGCAGTACTACTGAGTGCCTGGCAGTGTGCTGGTATTGTGATTGGTCCTTTGGGGGTGGGGAGAGGGATAAAGTTGCCACTGAATCTGTGTGCCAGTATATTGCCAATATCTGTTGCCTCTATATAGGAGTTAACATTATGCAGTAGCTCAGACCATATGTTGGTATTGCCATGGAGATTCTTTACATAACTATAGGAGGCCTTGTGATTGTCTTTACTGCATGCTGCAATTTTGTTTTCACAGCTAGCTTTAGTGTATTTGATGAGGAATCTCATCTTTTTGTTGAGGCTGATAAGGGTGTTTCCAGTCTTGGGACTTCACATTATTCTATATCAGTTTCCTCCTTCCTGTTGTAGAGTTTCTTTTGGCAGGGGACCGCCAGATTGGCTTCCTTTTTCTGAGGGGGAGCATCTTGTTTCTATTGGGTATGGCAGAATCCATGCATTTGTGTACGTGTTCATACTGCATTGGTGTGTGTTTGGAGGTCATGCAACTAGTCTCCATTTGCATGGGTGCCATGAAGTTAGACAAATCTGTTTTTTGGAGGCCAAAGTTAGCTTTGGAAAGGTTTTTCATGGTGGTTACCTTTGCAGGAGGGGGGGGGGATGTGGATTTCTAAGGTGATGACATTCTGGTCAGATCTAATCATGGCGGAGTTGACTACTGGTATACAGCAACAGTCGCCCATGTTAGTACTGACTAGGTCAATAATATTGCTACCTGTAGTGGGTGTAGAAATGAGCTGGTCCAGGCCATTGGAATGAATGCATTCCAGGCAACATTGGCCAAGTGCATGGATACATGGGTAGCTTTCACAGTTAATGGAGGGGTAGTTGAGATCAACCAGAATATGTGTTAGGTTGGACAGTAATATTTTCCAGGGTGCTTAGGAACATGGGGTTTGAATCTTGGGACATGGTTGGGGACCTATAGCAGGCTACAACTTGAATTGCTGTCTTACCCTATGTAGGTACACCTTCAGTATCTGTGATGCATTATGTTGGGCTACCAGTGTGGACGTGTGCACATCCTTTGTGAATAAGGAGTGCTTTGAGTTAGTGCCTTTTGAGATTTAGACTTCTAGTGTTGTGCAGCATGACCCTCAGATTGTAGTTGTTTGTATATTTATGTATATTTATATATATATATATATATATATATATATATATATATATATATATATAGAGGTGTGTGTGTGTATGTATTTATATACTTTTCTATATACATGTGTATGCATATATGTATATATTTTACATGCATAGCTCTATAGATATATTTTGTGTCTAGATTGGTCCACATATATGTATCACCATACATAAATACATGTATATATAGAAAACCTGACTGACTCTACAGAATCTTTTCCCTTCTGTTGAATCAGTCTACTGACTGATATGTTTGAAAAGCATCAGCATTTTGTAGAGCTCACATGGTGTAGTGGTACATTACTCTGACTATCATGTACAGGGCCTTGGGTCCAAGAATTGGCAGGACTGATACATTTCTTGCAAGGCAGAAGGGGTTGCTGCTGGAGACAGAGGGATAAGGGCAATATTTCAAAGAGGTCCCTATTTTGGGCCCATTGGCCCCCATTTTGACATCCTTTGGACAAATTTGTTACAATAAGCGGTTTGGGGTATGGATCTGATGTGCAACTCCAATACATATATATGTAAACACACACACACACACACACACACACATATAGATATATATATATATATATATATATATATATATATATATATATATATATATATATACATACACACAAGTATATATATATATATATATATATATATATATATATATATATATATATACACACACAAGTATATATATATATATATATATATATATATATAGATATGTCTATATATATATATAGTATGTATTTATATATCTATATATTTTTATGTACATATATATATATATATATATATATGTGTGTGTGTGTGTATGTATTGATTTACTTTTCTATCTATCCATGTATTTCTAAATGTATATAATTTATATGTACATCTCTACATATATTATGTATTTATTTGTCCATATGTATTTGCATCTCCATACACATATACATTTATTTATATATATTTTTTAAAATGACTGACTACACCTATTTCATAAAGATGTGCAAATACAATAGATTAAACGTAATAAATATTTAAAAATATGTAAAAAATACTTGCAACAAATGAAAAAAACCTTGTGTAAAACAAAATATATGTATATAAGTAAGTTTTAACTAGCTGATGTTACCTTCCCTTTTTTCCTTTCAAGAGCTTTTAAGTTCAGCACAAGGGCTATTGAGCTATGCTCATTCAGACCTGTCCAACTATATGCCTGTAAGCGGATTTGCCACCTGAGCTCTTTTATCTCTAAAAGTAGCTCCCATGACTTCTTGTAGCCAAGGGAAAAAGTGAAGGTAGCATCAGCTAGTTAAAACGTACGTATATACATACATTTTATTTTACAGAAGGTTTTTTTCATTTGTTGCAAGCATTTTTTACATATTTTTAAATATTTATTACATTTAATCTATTGTATTTGCACATATTTATGAAATAGGTGTAGTCAGTCATTTTAAGAAATGTTAAGTCATTGGAATTCAATGCAGTTTTTAACACCAAAATCCAGTTCATAAAAATGCGTATTAGGAAAATTTTCAGCATTGGTTTTATATTGTTTATATAAGATGTTTAATGAATTTTACCTTATAGTCATTCATAGTTTATTTATAAATTTAATAATTATAAGCAGTGGTAGTCAGAGGCATTTCAGAGTGAATAGGTGCATGTGTTTTTATGTATATGTGATGGATTTTTCAGTCCATTAATATTAATGAGTTGTTTAACCAATCAATGCTAAAGGAAGTTTGTAAAGGAAGTGGATGTGAAACTAACAGTTGTCTGATGAAGTTTAACACTTTGTTTAAACAAAAGTGCTAACAGGATATTTTATTTCAAAGAATTAAGGATTTGTGTGATTCTCCAGCATCGTGGGCTTGGCTTTCGCCAATGGTGTACTGGGAGAAGAAGTATGTGTTCCAGACAGGTTATTTCCCGAAAATTAGGTTATACCTCTGATTGCATGATGATATATGCCTAATTTGGAAGGGTTCTAGTAAGGACTTGGAGAATTTTTTTTACTTACATAAATTAAACTACCACTTTCCTTCAATTCACATGGAAATATAGCACTCAATCCATTGATTATTTGGACATTTCATTAAGTAAAGACCTTTCCAACAATAGATATGTGGCTGGAATCTTTAGGAAGGAAACCTACTCCAATTCCTTCCTCCACTTAAGTAGCTCACATCTGTTTCATCAAAAGAGGTCAGTTGTCAAAGAGCAACTACTTCGAGCTGCCCAGATGACCACCTCTTTTGAAGACTTCCTTGATGACTGTGATTTTCTATGTTCCATGTTCCTTAGAAGGGCCTATCCAGTGAAATTAATCGAGGAATTAGTGGAAGAAGTTAAAACCAAAGACTGAATGGTCATTTCAAGCCAATATGGACAAGCAACATACATCTGTAGATTTGATTGACTCTCATATAGAAGTAGTTCTTAATGAGTCTAGTTTTCAGAAGTTTCATCAGATTTTACTAAAGCACTTGTCACTTATAGTAAGGAAGCCCAATCTTTAAGATTAATCTTTGAAAAAAACACCCATACTACTGGAAGATTCCTACATGAGGCAATGTGTGGGGTATAAACCCACGATTATATACAGGAAGGGGCCTAATTTTAAAGACCTACTTAAAATTAAGCAGGGAGCTGAGCTATGAGGGGGACAAGGAATGACCAAGTGTGGAGCATGTTCCTGGTGCCACAAGGTTCAAGTAGCTAACAGTTTCATAGTGAGAGACATAATATATTACGTGAATAGTAAATACAACTGTTATTCCAAAGCAGTAGTTTATTTGGCTTCCTGCTCTAACTGCCAATGTTTCTACATTGGGAAAATGGAAAGAAAACCCTGGCAGAGAATTTATGAGCACGAATATACTGTAAAGAGACAAAATCAGAACAATGCCTTGGCTAAACACATTAATTCTAATAGTAAACATAATTTCAGCTTTATGGCTATAGATTCAGTACCTCTATAGGACAACAAGCAATGGGGGCTACTTTTAGAGATAAAAGAGCTCAGGTGGCAAATCCGCTTACAGGCAGATAGTTGGCCAGGTCTGAATGAACGTAGCTCAATAGCCCCTGTAGTGAAGTTAAAAACTCTTGAAAGGAAAAAAGTAAAGGTAGCATCAGCTAGTTAAAACTTACTTATATACATACATTTTATTTTACACAAGGTTTTTTCATTTGTTGCAAGTATTTTTTTACATATTTTTAAATATTTATTACATTTAATCTATTGCATTTGCACATATTTATGAAATAGGTGTAGCCAGTCATTTTAAGAAATGTTCTTATGAGTTTTTAAGTCATTGGAATTTAATGCAGTTTTTAACACCAAAATCCAGTTCATAAAAATGCTTATTAGGAAAAAGTTTTCAGCATTGGTTTTATATTGTTTACATAAGATGTTTAATGAATTTTACTTTATAGTCATTCATAGTTTATTTATAAATTTCATAGTTTATTTATAAATTTAATAATTATAAGCAGTAGTAGGCAGATGCATTCAGAGTGAATAGGTGCTTGTGTTTTTATATATATGTGTTGGATTTTTAAGTCCATTAATATTAATGAGTTATTTAACCAATCAATGCTAAAGGAAGTTTATAAAGAAAGGGAATGTGAAACTCACAGTTGTCTGATGAAATTTAACATTTTGTTTAAACGAAAGCGCTAACAGGATATTTTATTTCAAAGAATAAAGGATTTGTGTGATTTTCCAGTATTGTGGGCTTGTATTTTATCTAAACTTGCTGCCAGTGGAGTCCGTGAACTGCCTTCTTCATTTTTATTCAATTGTGAGCATCCACTGTACCTTTTATATGTACTGTATTGCACTCTACATGTACAATTATTCATTTTTTACTTCTAGGACAGTCTTAGTTACTTTTGTAGTGAAGGCATATGTATTTATGGACATTATAAATATTAGTATCTATATATTTTTTAACATTTTAATATGGTAATTGCATTTGAACTGTAATTTTGTTCTACTACAAAAGAGTAGCAGAAATAGAGAGTGATTTTATATTTCGTATTGATTAAGAAAGAGCACTTCTACATGCACCTTATATGCATATTCATTTAGTTCTACCTTTAGGGTAGTCCAACATAATTTATTGTATGTGTATATACTTTATTCTTTAGTATTATATTTTTTATTATTTTATGATCCAGCATCTACATTATATAATATTTAAAAGTGGTAGATGCATTTGAAAATTGCAGCCTCAATCGTGCTGCTTATGAGTTGCAGAAATAGAATGTTTTGTTACATTTAGTATAAGAAAAGAAAGAGTTAATACTTTTAGCCGATGCTATCACAGTGTGTGCGCTGATTGGCTAATGCATTCCCTTGTGATTTTATTTAAATAAAAGTTTATTTGTGTGTTTTATGCATCTGAAGAAGTTTATGTTAATAAATGAAAAGAGCTTTATGCACTTTTTTACTACCTGATTGCTCCCCAGAGCCGTTTCTATTTATTTGGTTAGTTTTCTGTGTCTTCGTGACTTGATATATATATATATATATATATATATGTGTGTGTGTATATTTTTTATGTACATATATATCTGTATGTATTGATTTACTTTTCTATCTATACATGTATTTCTAAATGTATATAATTTATATGCATATCTCTACATATATTATGTATTTATTTGTCCATATGTATTTGCATCTCCATACACATATACATTTGTATATATATATATATATATATATATATATATATATATATATATATATATATATATATATATATATATATATATATATATATATATATATACAACTTGACTACTTCTCCAGAATCTTTTCCCTACTGTTGAATGACTCTGCTGAATGATATGTTTGAAAAACATCCCACATAGGTACAGCTTAGATGGGTTAGTGGTAGATTGCTGTGGCTATGGTATGTAGGATCCTGGGTTCAAGACTTGCAAAGGCTGATTATTTTGTTGCTAGGCAGAACAAGGGCTGTTGGATACAGAGTGATTAAGACACTTTTAAGCAGTTGTAAATGGGTTTGCATGGGTTTGCACGATGATAGGCAATGTTTACGGTTAACTATGCTTACACAAATTTAGCCCTAAAAGTGCTTAATCTGAGTTAGCTTCACATAGCACCGCACAAACATTCTTACTTCCGCTTACTACTGCTTACACTCACTTACCCCTGCACTCATTTCTTTAAAAGAAAAGAAAAAAGGGGTAATAGGAAAGTGGTGAAAAAGGGGGCATGAAGAGGGGAAAACAATATGGGGTGGGAGGTTGGTGTAATGGTTAAGGTGCTTACCTTAGAAACACAAGTTGCAGGCTTTGATTCTCACATGGGGTAATTAGCTAGGCTTAAAATGGCCCTGGGGGATAGTTAGCCTAGTACCAATCTATGAATCTATGAAAGATAGCTAGGGATGTGTAGGACCAGTGTTGGGAAGTTCCATAGCTGTCCATTTCTTCTACGGCAACAGCTGTGCATATATACAAAATTTGGAGGTAAATTTGGACACTCAAACCCCTGAGAGAGGGATGAGGACAACAATAATGTGTTGTAAAGCCAATTAGACTACATTACATGTGTCCAGTGGACATGTGTGTGAAATGGACAGCTATGTATGGAACATTTTTTTGTGGGAACAGATTGCCCTTTTTTTTAAGGTGAGAGTGGGATGTTGGGGAAGGATAGTAGGTATATTTGGGGAGGTAGGTTGGGTATGAAGACAGACAAGACAGCAGACATGGGTGGTATATGACACATGTTGGGGGGTAAACACCTTGGATGGGGAGGGGTGGTTGGTAATCGGATGCCCATGAGCCCGCAATTGGATGCAGTGAGATTGAGGTCCCCACCCATGGGCAGTCACCACTGCACATTCACTGCCCTGAAGGTGGCTGTGCTGGGGGCTGAGCAGGAGGGGCAGGCTGACCCTCTAGATGCATCATGCGGCCCTCAAGCTGGCATAGCAGATCTCCAAATTCCTTGTGGAGCTCGCTATGCACCAGAATCCAGACCTGGCTTCAGGTGATAGGAGCCTGTACACAACGATGCCCAGAGGGGGTACAAGCCCCATCCCCTGAGTCAGTTCCACCTGAAGGTGGTGCAGGACCAGGGGACGAGGAGGTCCCAGACATGCTGGGACCTGGTGCCTTGGTCAGATGAGGCGGAAGATGCAGATCTGCTGGGATCAGCCTTCCCAAACATGCTATGGTGTTGCAGTTGTAGAAAATATTTTTGTTAGTCATGAAACCACATTCCAGGATTAGTTATAACAGCATGCATGAGTATTCCCATTTTCCCAAAACAACATATTTGCAGCAGTTGCATAGCAAACAGAACACATGCATATATGGAACCACAGTGGGCATTATAATGGCATGCAGGTTACATTGATAGAAACAGGCCACCAATGATAGTATTTGAACAGGGAACATTAATAGGAAAACTTTTCAATATTTGTAGAACAACAGGACACATGTTCCAACAACAGGTTTGGTGGAAAACATACCCATTGACTTATATGTTTAGATTACTGGTGGTGGAGAGAGAGAGATGTCAATTAACAACTGTATATGCTTGAAGTGCTCACAACTTTAATGATCACTGCTCTAATCATTACCCTACAGGGATTATCTCACTTTATATCGACCTATGGCCTTGGGTTGGGCAGTGGTATGTTTGTACGCAGTGTATAATTACAGGCTTCTTATAGCTCATTTATACCTTTTCTTACCTGGCAGACCTGTGGAGGAAATGTCTGTTAACACTACCTGACAGTTTCTACACATATTCACATACTCAGGGTTACATATGTGCAGTCATAACTCTGTGTGTGTGTGTGTGTGTGTGTGTGTGTGTGTGTGTGTGTGTGTGTGTGTGCGCGTGCTAGTGCCATAATCCACCTTGATATCTATCAGACATCCTGGGTGTTGGCTGCAGTGACCACTAGCTGTGACAGCGTGACCCTTGAGGGACATTTCTTGGAGGGGACTACTTGGTGTATGTACTTCTCTTGCTGTCATTTGCAGCCTTGTGGTTGGACAGTGGGTGTTGTACATGGTGTATAATTACAGGCTTCTTAAAGCTCATTTGTACCTTTTCTTACCTGGCAGACCTGTGGAGGAAATTTCTGATAACAATACCTGACTGTTTCTACACATATTCACATATTCTTGGATGAGATTATGCATAAAGCTTAATAGCACTCCCGGGATTCAAACCATTCCGGTCTGTGCAAAAATAGAACACATGGCTGTGTTTCATAACAATGAGCTACTGAGGAGCTACTGTTTTTTACTGACTGTTTGCAGTAGAATAATGTGTTGTTTGGACAATCTCTCTTGTAATTCTGATATTCATGCATGGCAGATGCTTGTTATAATCTGTAGTCAGACCTTGACATATTACAGTATGGAAAACAATGATTAACACAGCATTACTATTCAGGGACCAGATACAGGTGCATGGAACATTTCTTATAGCTAATCTGTTAACGTCAATCTACATTCAAACTACCATATACCAAAGCACACACAACAGGCTGGTGTTTAGAGTTTTATTTACAGGTACTGCAACCCTCTTACTGATATATATCCTGTACATCAGTATTACTCTACTAATGTCTTGTTTATTCAGTACAAACAGTACACATTACTAACTACTGGTAGCTGACATTCTACTGCATTCTATTTATTTGCCCTGACTACTGCTAGCTAGATTAGTACTCACCAGCCTTGCAATGCAGCCTTAGCAACCTGCTGGCATGGACTTCTAAGTTTGCAGCCCTCTCTTCTGCAGCTGTACAGGAGATAGAGAAACATTTATGCATATCTTTCCATGTCATACTTAGGCTGGACTTTGATACATGAGAATTGATAGTGGTATTTAAACACTGTTGGGACATTCCACGCCTGAGCATCTTGGACCCACTGCTCCAAGAGGTCCCTCATCCTTCACTTCAAGTCAGCATAGTGATGTCGGACCTGCTCACCAGTTCGGGGAATGCCAGTTGCACTGGTGAGGTCATGAGCGAGACTGTCCCAGGCCTCTGCTTTGTATTGGGAGCCCTGGTAATGGTCCTGCAGCAGTCGCCCTTCATGTTTTTTTTTTTACAAGGAGTCCAACCATGACCCTGGACTCCTACATGCTCCAATGCTGCGCCCAAAAGTGCACACCTTCTCCAACACCAGGCATAGGGCCTGCAGTGATCAGCTACAACTGGTTATGGTTGTATTCCCGCCTGTGGGTTTAAGTAGGGCTGGATTCCCGCCCTTTGCCATGATTGGTTTAATTTGAATATGCAAAACCAAAACGAAAGATGTATGCAAGTCTTCAATATCAAAAACCAAAAGAAAGGACTTGCAACGAGTGTCCAAAGGAAGGTCAGAAACCAAGCCCTTTAAGTAAGCACAAGCACTTTATTCACAATAACGCTAAAAAACAGAAAAATACGTTTTCGACACAAAATCCAAGTCTTCATCAGAAGTGAACAATTAACAGTCATCACTGAAACACTTTTATACCTTTCCAGTTGTGCAATTTGAATAATAATTGATCAATCAAATTAGTTAATTGAACAACTAGTATAAATAATAAAATACATACAATCATTTGTTAAACTTTCCAAGTTAAAATATATGGTTTTGAAATACTGTCCATAAATAAATATATATTGATTCAACAGTTGAAACTTTGAAATTAAAATTATATATCATAAAATTACATTTAATTAATTTAATTTTAAAACAATCTCCTTTTAAATTACTATGTGGTTAAACATATCTCCTAAAAACATTGTGTATAGTGCCATCTTGTGGCTATACTTCACATCACAGTTTGGCTACCCTTAATTTTAAAACTGAAGAAATGGAAATCATATCATTTAAACCTGGTGGTTTTGTGGAATCTAAAATAATTTGCCAAAATAACTCCCTATATTCAAGTTTGGCCTCCCACATGCCCCTCTTAATTCCTTCGGTACAATTTCCCAAACATAAAAATCAAATTTAGCCTGCGGACAAGTCAAAGTGTGTCTGTAAAGGGCATTTTTATTGTTTTGCTTCCTAATTTCGTAACTGTGTTCATAAATACGGTTTCTTAACTTTCTCTCAGTTTTTCCTATATAAAATGAAGTGCAAACCTTACAAGTAGCAATATATACCACACCATTGGTATTACAGTTGGAAAAACATTTACTGGTAATCTCCTGTCTCTTGATGCAACTAAGATACTACCTTCGTTAAGTATTAAGGGGCATTGTGGACAAGTACCACATTTAAAAGTACCTGGTCTTTTTGAAGAGATGTTGACCTTTCCAAACTCAAAAGTTGTTTGAAATTTAAATCTTTACGATATATAAATGTAAGTGTTTTATTTTTCAATACCTCTAAATCAGAAATCTCAGTAAACCTATTCCATTCTCTGGTTATAATCTGTTTCACCACTCCTGCATCTCCGGAAAAATCCATAATGTATGCATCATCCCACTTTTTCCCTTCTTGGGTATGAATGCTCGTTCCTTTAACCTCCTGGGTAGGTTTTCCAAGAATAGGGGCAAATTTATTTTTCCTTTCCTGAACCACTGAATCAATTACTTCTTGTAGTAAGGAATTTGGATAACCTCGTTTGCTAAACATTTCCATTAATTTTGCACACTCAGTTAAAAAATCATCATCACCAGAGGTCATTCTGCTGACCCTAACCAGCTGTCCCTTAACCAGATTCCTTTTCTGAAAATGAGGATGACTACTCTTATAATGTAAATAAGAATTGGAAAATGTTTCCTTTCGATAAATACTGGATGAAAAACCACCTAATTTCTTCCTAATACAAACATCCAAATAGGTAAGGTTGTCTGTATTATAAGTATGAGTAAAGTCCAAGAAGTTTGTTGTGTTTTTAATGTAATACAAAAATTCCGTGAATTTTTGATAAGTATCTGTCCAAAAGATAACCATGTCGTCCAAGAACCTTTTGTACAAGGACCAACAACCAATAAAAGGACAGTTTGATATGTACAGTTGTTCCCATCTGGACAAAATTAAATTTGCATACGTGGGGGCACATTTGGCCCCCATAGCTACTCCCCTTTTCTGTTGAAAAAATTCCCCCTGAAAAAACATAAAATTGTTATGAAGGATGATATCCATAAATGTTAAACAGTTCCTAAAATCATTCACTGTAAACATTTTACTGTCCCTCATACTGTCTTCAAACCACTGGAGCCCTATGTCATGAGGGATAGATCCAAACAGATCTACAACATCTAAAGTGACGAAGGCCAGATCTGGGAGTATAATTCAGGTTTGACACACCTAAGGAAATCCCATGAATCTTTCAGCACTATTGGGCTATCATATGACAACTTCTTCAGTTTCTCATCTACAAATTTGGCTAAAGAGGTTGTAACTGACCCTTCAGATGCCACAATGAGCCTAAGTGGGGATCATTTGGGTCCTTGTGTACCTTTGTTATTCCAAAGACAGATGGAACCCTTGGCTGTGAATTTAATAAAAAATTATAAATGTCATTACTAATAGATCCCTCTAATAGTAGGTCGTAGAGTAATAACTTGACTTTTGAGTGTGCTAAATTAACCTCATTGATGGAAGCTCGTGAATATTTATCAGTGTCATTTAATAAGTCCTTCATTTTGGATTCATACATGATAAAATCCATCAGTACTGTGCCACCCCCTTTATCTGGGTGCATAATTCTAATGTTCTTGTTGTTTCTCAATTCATTCAGTATTCCTCTTTCTGTTACAGACAAATTTGGGAATATCTTGTGCTCAGATAAAACCTTCCTGATTTCTCTTTCCAAAATAATGTTGAGGTTTTTCAATTGTGGGTGTAATGGTGGGTTTACTGTGCTTTTCCTCTTTAATGGAACTATTTGTCTGGATTCTGTATTATTTTCCTGAAATATTAAAGAAAAATTAATTTTCCTAAGAAATAGTTTTAAATCTACAATAGATCTAGGTAAACTTGCTTTTCTAGTAGGAATAAATTTGAAACATTTTGATAGGAGGTAAAAATGTTCTTTTTTTAATTCTATGTTACTGTAGTTGAAAATCTTATAATCATCTAATGTGAAGATATTTCCATACCTAGAAATAAGTGTATTTTCTTGTCTATGAGGATTTACTGGTAATTCCGCCTGAAATTGTGTTTGTATTGTGGGAGTCGGACAGGATTCTGGTTCCAAATCCTGTCCGACCTGCGTAAAGGGGGAATTTCTAAAGAATCAGAAAAATTGTCCTGCCCTTCAAACTCAACAACATGTTGAGCAAAACCCACAGGCTCATTTTCATTATAGTTGTGTACTGCATTGTATTTGAAAGCTGTTGGTTTAGGTTTCGGATAAGCACTACCTTCTCTGTAGTCTTTCAAATCTCTTTCTAATTTAAAATGTTTCCTGTTTGAATTACCTACACATTTTGCCTCTACTTCAAAAAAGATGTCCCTGTATGTTTTCTTTTCTGTTTCAACCTGAAACAATAAATCATTGGTAACAATAGTATTAATCCTTTCAATCTTTTCTAATAAGCACATTCTAATCCTTTCATTCTCTTTAAGTATAGTACCCACAACTTCTAAACCACATTTGTCAAAAATTTTAACAAGTTCCCTATGAAATTCAGAACCCTCGACAACATTGTTAGGAAATTTTGCAACACGAAGACCCTTAGGCACAATTTCCTTACTCAAACATTCCTTCAAATACAAACAATCACACCCAAGCCGCTTATATTTCTCTAATAAATAATAAAGTTCATCTAAATTCTCTCTATAAGACAATGCATTGCTGTCCTGGTGCTTAGCTGCACCTATCAATTCAGTAACTGGGAATTCTTTTGCTATAAATAATTTAAAGTCAAAACTGCCTCTGGCAGAACTAAATTCACCTTGATTGTTTGGAAGAGGAACAGACTGTTCATCAAATAGTGGTGCCCTTGATTCTTCCCTGGTTGCTGGCGCTGTATTGCGCAAAAGACGAGGAAAATCCACAAATTCTTCGTTACTGTAAACCACATTGTTTTTTGAAGAATTAGTGTTGGTAGATCCAATAATACGTTTAGGAGCTTCCTTGGTAGTTTGCGAAGCATCGCTGTTTCCATTAAGCTGATTTTGCTTAGAATTACCTCCGTTGGTAAGCGCTGCTGCTAGTGACACAAGAGACGAACATGCTGGTGTCAGAAGATCAACCAGCTGGGAAAGCTGCCCAATGACTTTACGTAATTCACCTCTATCCTGTGAACACGTAGTTTCAAGGGTGGTTTCACCTTCTGGACTCTCAGCCATCACAAATAACCAAAACCAAAACGAAAGATGTATGCAAGTCTTCAATAACAAAAACCAAAAGAAAGGACTTGCAACGAGTGTCCAAAGGAAGGTCAGAAACCAAGCCCTTTAAGTAAGCACAAGCACTTTATTCACAATAACGCTAAAAAACAGAAAAATACGTTTTCGACACAAAATCCAAGTCTTCATCAGAAGTGAACAATTAACAGTCATCACTGAAACACTTTTATACCTTTCCAGTTGTGCAATTTGAATAATAATTGATCAATCAAATTAGTTAATTGAACAACTAGTATAAATAATAAAATACATAAAATCATTTGTTAAACTTTCCAAGTTAAAATATATGGTTTTGAAATACTGTCCATAAATAAATATATATTGATTCAACAGTTTAAACTTTGAAATTAAAATTATATATCATAAAATTACATTTAATTAATTTAATTTTAAAACAATCTCCTTTTAAATTACTATGTGGTTAAACATATCTCCTAAAAACATTGTGTATAGTGCCATCTTGTGGCTATACTTCACATCACAGTTTGGCTGCCCTTAATTTTAAAACTGAAGAAATGGAAATCATATCATTTAAACCTGGTGGTTTTGTGGAATCTAAAATAATTTGCCAAAATAACTCCCTATATTCAAGTTTGGCCTCCCACATGCCCCCTCTTAAATCCTTGGGTACAATTTCCAAAACATAAAAAAGAAATTTAGCCTGCGGACAAGTCAAAGTGTGTCTGTAAAGGGCATTTTTATTGTTTTGCTTCCTAATTTCGTAACTGTGTTCATAAATACGGTTTCTTAACTTTCTCTCAGTTTTTCCTATATAAAATGAAGTGCAAACCTTACAAGTAGCAATATATACCACACCATTGGTATTACAGTTGGAAAAACATTTACTGGTAATTTCCCTGTCTCTTGATGCAACTAAGATACTACCTTCGTTAAGTATTAAGGGGCATTGTGGACAAGTACCACATTTAAAAGTACCTGGTCTTTTTGAAGAGATGTTGACCTTTCCAAACTCAAAAAGTTGTTTGAAATTTAAATCTTTACGATATATAAATGTAAGTGTTTTATTTTTCAATACCTCTAAATCAGAAATCTCAGTAAACCTATTCCATTCTCTGGTTATAATCTGTTTCACCACTCCTGCATCTCCGGAAAAATCCATAATGTATGCATCATCCCACTTTTTCCCTTCTTGGGTATGAATGCTCGTTCCTTTAACCTCCTGGGTAGGTTTTCCAAGAATAGGGAAAATCTATTTTTCCTTTCCTGAACCACTGAATCGATTACTTCTTGTAGTAAGGAATTTGGATAACCTCGTTTGCTAAACATTTCCATTAATTTTGCACACTCAGTTATAAAATCATCATCGCCAGAGGTCATTCTGCTGACCCTAACCAGCTGTCCCTTAACCAGATTCCTTTTCTGAAAATGAGGATGACTACTCTTATAATGTAAATAAGAATTGGAAAATGTTTCCTTTCGATAAATACTGGATGAAAAACCACCTAATTTCTTCCTAATACAAACATCCAAATAGGTAAGGTTGTCTGTATTATAAGTATGAGTAAAGTCCAAGAAGTTTGTTGTGTTTTTAATGTAATACAAAAATTCCGTGAATTTTTGATAAGTATCTGTCCAAAAGATAACTATGTCGTCCAAGAACCTTTTGTACAAGGACCAACAACCAATAAAAGGACAGTTTGATATGTACAGTTGTTCCCATCTGGACAAAATTAAATTTGCATACGTGGGGCACATTTGGCCCCCATAGCTACTCCCCTTTTCTGTTGAAAAAATTCCCCCTGAAAAAACATAAAATTGTTATGAAGGATGATATCCATAAATGTTAAACAGTTCCTAAAATCATTCACTGTAAACATTTTACTGTCCCTCATACTGTCTACAAACCACTGGAGCCCTATGTCATGAGGGATAGATCCAAACAGATCTACAACATCTAAAGTGACGAAGGCCAGATCTGGGGAGTATAATTCAGGTTTGACACACCTAAGGAAATCCCATGAATCTTTCAGCACTATTGGGCTATCATATGACAACTTCTTCAGTTTCTCATCTACAAATTTGGCTAAAGAGGTTGTAACTGACCCTTCAGATGCCACAATGAGCCTAAGTGGGGATCATTTGGGTCCTTGTGTAGCTTTGGGATTCCACAGACAGATGGAACCCTTGGCTGTGAATTTAATAAAAATTATAAATGTCATTACTAATAGATCCCTCTAATAGTAGGTCGTAGAGTAATAACTTGACTTTTGAGTGTGCTAAATTAACCTCATTGATGGAAGCTCGTGAATATTTATCAGTGTCATTTAATAAGTCCTTCATTTTGGATTCATACATGATAAAATCCATCAGTACAGTGCCACCCCCTTTATCTGGGTGCATAATTCTAATGTTCTTGTTGTTTCTCAATTCATTCAGTATTCCTCTTTCTGTTACAGACAAATTTGGGAATATCTTGTGCTCAGATAAAACCTTCCTGATTTCTCTTTCCAAAATAATGTTGAGGTTTTTCAATTGTGGGTGTAATGGTGGGTTTACAGTGCTTTTCCTCTTTAATGGAACTATTTGTCTGGATTCTGTATTATTTTCCTGAAATATTAAAGAAAAATTCATTTTCCTAAGAAATAGTTTTAAATCTACAATAGATCTAGGTAAACTTGCTTTTCTAGTAGGAATACATTTGAAACCTTTTGATAGGAGGTAAAAATGTTCTTCTTTTAATTCTATGTTACTGTAGTTGAAAATCTTATAATCATCTAATGTGAAGATATTTCCATACCTAGAAATAAGTGTATTTTCTTGTCTATGAGGATTTACTGGTAATTCCGCCTGAAATTGTGTTTGTATTGTGGGAGTCGGACAGGATTCTGGTTCCGAATCCTGTCCGACCTGCGTAAAGGGGGAATTTCTAAAGAATCAGAAAAATTGTCCTGCCCTTCAAACTCAACAACATGTTGAGCAAAACCCACAGGCTCATTTTCATTATAGTTGTGTACTGCATTGTATTTGAAAGCTGTTGGTTTAGGTTTCGGATAAGCCCTACCTTCTCTGTAGTCTTTCAAATCTCTTTCTAATTTAAAATGTTTCCTTTTTGAATTACCTACACATTTTGCCTCTACTTCAAAAAAGATGTCCCTGTATTTTTTCTTTTCTGTTTCAACCTGAAACAATAAATCATTGGTAACAATAGTATTAATCCTTTCAATCTTTTCTAATAAGCACATTCTAATCCTTTCATTCTCTTTAAGTATAGTACCCACAACTTCTAAACCACATTTGTCAAAAATTTTAACAAGTTCCCTATGAAATTCAGAACCCTCGACAACATTGTTAGGAAATTTTGCAACACGAAGACCCTTAGGCACAATTTCCTTACTCAAACATTCCTTCAAATACAAACAATCACACCCAAGCCGCTTATATTTCTCTAATAAATAATAAAGTTCATCTAAATTCTCTCTATAAGACAATGCATTGCTGTCCTGGTGCTTAGCTGCACCTATCAATTCAGTAACTGGGAATTCTTTTGCTATAAATAATTTAAAGTCAAAACTGCCTCTGGCAGAACTAAATTCACCTTGATTGTTTGGAAGAGGAACAGACTGTTCATCAAATAGTGGTGCCCTTGATTCTTCCCTGGTTGCTGGCGCTGTATTGCGCAAAAGACGAGGAAAATCCACAAATTCTTCGTTACTGTAAACCACATTGTTTTTTGAAGAATTAGTGTTGGTAGATCCAATAATACGTTTAGGAGCTTCCTTGGTAGTTTGCGAAACATCGCTGTTTCCATTAAGCTGATTTTGCTTAGAATTACCTCCGTTGGTAAAGCTGCTGCTAGTGACACAAGAGACGAACATGCTGGTGTCAGAAGATCAACCAGCTGGGAAAGCTGCCCAATGACTTTACGTAATTCACCTCTATCCTGTGAACACGTAGTTTCAAGGGTGGTTTCACCTTCTGGACTCTCAGCCATCACAAATAACCAAAACCAAAACGAAAGATGTATGCAAGTCTTCAATAACAAAAACCGAAAGAAAGGACTTGCAACGAGTGTCCAAAGGAAGGTCAGAAACCAAGCCCTTTAAGTAAGCACAAGCACTTTATTCACAATAACGCTAAAAAACAGAAAAATACGTTTTCGACACAAAATCCAAGTCTTCATCAGAAGTGAACAATTAACAGTCATCACTGAAACACTTTTATACCTTTCCAGTTGTGCAAATTGAATAATAATTGATCAATCAAATTAGTTAATTGAACAACTAGTATAAATAATAAAATACATAAAATCATTTGTTAAACTTTCCAAGTTAAAATATATGGTTTTGAAATACTGTCCATAAATAAATATATATTGATTCAACAGTTTAAACTTTGAAATTAAAATTATATATCATAAAATTACATTTAATTAATTTAATTTTAAAACAATCTCCTTTTAAATTACTATGTGGTTAAACATATCTCCTAAAACATTGTGTATAGTGCCATCTTGTGGCTATACTTCACATCACAGTTTGGCTGCCCTTAATTTTAAAACTGAAGAAATGGAAATCATATCATTTAAACCTGGTGGTTTTGTGGAATCTAAAATAATTTGCCAAAATAACTCCCTATATTCAAGTTTGACCTCCCACATGCCCCCTCTTAAATCCTTGGGTACAATTTCCAAAACATAAAAAAGAAATTTAGCCTGCGGACAAGTCAAAGTGTGTCTGTAAAGGGCATTTTTATTGTTTTGCTTCCTAATTTACGTAACTGTGTTCATAAATACGGTTTCTTAACTTTCTCTCAGTTTTTCCTATATAAAATGAAGTGCAAACCTTACAAGTAGCAATATATACCACATCATTGGTATTACAGTTGGAAAAACATTTACTGGTAATCTCCCTGTCTCTTGATGCAACTAAGATACTACCTTCGTTAAGTATTAAGGGGCATTGTGGACAAGTACCACATTTAAAAGTACCTGGTCTTTTTGAAGAGATGTTGACCTTTCCAAACTCAAAAAGTTGTTTGAAATTTAAATCTTTACGATATATAAATGTAAGTGTTTTATTTTTCAATACCTCTAAATCAGAAATCTCAGTAAACCTATTCCATTCTCTGGTTATAATCTGTTTCACCACTCCTGCATCTCTGGAAAAATCCATAATGTATGCATCATCCCACTTTTTCCCTTCTTGGGTATGAATGCTCGTTCCTTTAACCTCCTGGGTAGGTTTTCCAAGAATAGGGGCAAATCTATTTTTCCTTTCCTGAACCACTGAATCAATTACTTCTTGTAGTAAGGAATTTGGATAACCTCGTTTGCTAAACATTTCCATTAATTTTGCACACTCAGTTAAAAAATCATCATCGCCAGAGGTCATTCTGCTGACCCTAACCAGCTGTCCCTTAACCAGATTCCTTTTCTGAAAATGAGGATGACTACTCTTATAATGTAAATAAGAATTGGAAAATGTTTCCTTTCGATAAATACTGGATGAAAAACCACCTAATTTCTTCCTAATACAAACATCCAAATAGGTAAGGTTGTCTGTATTATAAGTATGAGTAAAGTCCAAGAAGTTTGTTGTGTTTTAATGTAATACAAAAATTCCGTGAATTTTTGATAAGTATCTGTCCAAAAGATAACTATGTCGTCCAAGAACCTTTTGTACAAGGACCAACAACCAATAAAAGGACAGTTTGATATGTACAGTTGTTCCCATCTGGACAAAATTAAATTTGCATACGTGGGGGCACATTTGGCCCCCATAGCTACTCCCCTTTTCTGTTGAAAAAATTCCCCCTGAAAAAACATAAAATTGTTATGAAGGATGATATCTATAAATGTTAAACAGTTCCTAAAATCATTCACTGTAAACATTTTACTGTCCCTCATACTGTCTACAAACCACTGGAGCCCTATGTCATGAGGGATAGATCCAAACAGATCTACAACATCTAAAGTGACGAAGGCCAGATCTGGGGAGTATAATTCAGGTTTGACACACCTAAGGAAATCCCATGAATCTTTCAGCACTATTGGGCTATCATATGACAACTTCTTCAGTTTCTCATCTACAAATTTGGCTAAAGAGGTTGTAACTGACCCTTCAGATGCCACAATGAGCCTAAGTGGGGGATCATTTGGGTCCTTGTGTACCTTTGGTATTCCAAAGACAGATGGAACCCTTGGCTGTGAATTTAATAAAAAATTGTAAATGTCATTACTAATAGATCCCTCTAATAGTAGGTCGTAGAGTAATAACTTGACTTTTGAGTGTGCTAAATTAACCTCATTGATGGAATCTCGTGAATATTTATCAGTGTCATTTAATAAGTCCTTCATTTTGGATTCATACATGATTAAATCCATCAGTACTGTGCCACCCCCTTTATCTGGGTGCATAATTCTAATGTTCTTGTTGTTTCTCAATTCATTCAGTATTCCTCTTTCTGTTACAGACAAATTTGGGAATATCTTGTGCTCAGATAAAACCTTCCTGATTTCTCTTTCCTAAATAATGTTGAGGTTTTTCAATTGTGGGTGTAATGGTGGGTTTACAGTGCTTTTCCTCTTTAATGGAACTATTTGTCTGGATTCTGTATTATTTTCCTGAAATATTAAAGAAAAATTCATTTTCCTAAGAAATAGTTTTAAATCTACAATAGATCTAGGTAAACTTGCTTTTCTAGTAGGAATACATTTGAAACCTTTTGATAGGAGGTAAAAATGTTCTTCTTTTAATTCTATGTTACTGTAGTTGAAAATCTTATAATCATCTAATGTGAAGATATTTCCATACCTAGAAATAAGTGTATTTTCTTGTCTATGAGGATTTACTGATAATTCCGCCTGAAATTGTGTTTGTATTGTGAGAGTCGGACAGGATTCTGGTTCCGAATCCTGTCCGACCATGAAGGGGAATTTCTAAAGAATCAGAAAAATTGTCCTGCCCTTCAAACTCAACAACATGTTGAGCAAAACCCACAGGCTCATTTTCATTATAGTTGTGTACTGCATTGTATTTGAAAGCTGTTGGTTTAGGTTTCGGATAAGCCCTACCTTCTCTGTAGTCTTTCAAATCTCTTTCTAATTTAAAATGTTTCCTTTTTGAATTACCTACACATTTTGCCTCTACTTCAAAAAAGATGTCCCTGTATTTTTTCTTTTCTGTTTCAACCTGAAACAATAAATCATTGGTAACAATAGTATTAATCCTTTCAATCTTTTCTAATAAGCACATTCTAATCCTTTCATTCTCTTTAAGTATAGTACCCACAACTTCTAAACCACATTTGTCAAAAATTTTAACAAGTTCCCTATGAAATTCAGAACCCTCGACAACATTGTTAGGAAATTTTGTAACACGAAGACCCTTAGGCACAATTTCCTTACTCAAACATTCCTTCAAATACAAACAATCACACCCAAGCCGCTTATATTTCTCTAATAAATAATAAAGTTCATCTAAATTCTCTCTAGAAGACAATGCATTGCTGTCCTGGTGCTTAGCTGCACCTATCAATTCAGTAACTGGGAATTCTTTTGCTATAAATAATTTAAAATCAAAACTGCCTCTGGCAGAACTAAATTCACCTTGATTGTTTGGAAGAGGAACAGACTGTTCATCAAATAGTGGTGCCCTTGATTCTTCCCTGGTTGCTGGCGCTGTATTGCGCAAAAGACGAGGAAAATCCACAAGTTCTTCGTTACTGTAAACCACATTGTTTTTTGAAGAATTAGTGTTGGTAGATCCAATAATACGTTTAGGAGCTTCCTTGGTAGTTTGCGAAGCATCGCTGTTTCCATTAAGCTGATTTTGCTTAGAATTACCTCCGTTGGTAAGCGCTGCTGCTAGTGAAACAAGAGACGAACATGCTGGTGTCAGAAGATCAACCAGCTGGGAAAGCTGCCCAATGACTTTACGTAGTTCACCTCTATCCTGTGAACACGTAGTTTCAAGGGTGGTTTCACCTTCTGGACTCTCAGCCATCACAAATAACCAAAACCAAAATGAAAGATGTATGCAAGTCTTCAATAACAAAAACCAAAAGAAAGGACTTGCAGTGTCCAAAGGAAGGTCAGAAACCAAGCCCTTTAAGTAAGCACAAGCACTTTATTCACAATAACGCTAAAAACAGAAAATACGTTTTCGACACAAAATCCAAGTCTTCATCAGAAGTGAACAATTAACAGTCATCACTGAAACACTTTTATACCTTTCCAGTTGTGCAAATTGAATAATAATTGATCAATCAAATTAGTTAATTGAACAACTAGTATAAATAATAAAATACATAAAATCATTTGTTAAACTTTCCAAGTTAAAATATATGGTTTTGAAATACTGTCCATAAATAAATATATATTGATTCAACAGTTTAAACTTTGAAATTAAAATTATATATCATAAAATTACATTTAATTAATTTAATTTTAAAACAATCTCCTTTTAAATTACTATGTGGTTAAACATATCTCCTAAAAACATTGTGTATAGTGCCATCTTGTGGCTATACTTCACATCACAGTTTGGCTGCCCTTAATTTTAAAACTGAAGAAATGGAAATCATATCATTTAAACCTGGTGGTTTTGTGGAATCTAAAATAATTTGCCAAAATAACTCCCTATATTCAAGTTTGGCCTCCCACATGCCCCTCTTAATTCCTTGGGTACAATTTCCGAAACATAAAAAGAAATTTAGCCTGCGGACAAGTCAAAGTGTGTCTGTAAAGGGCATTTTATTGTTTTGCTTCCTAATTTCGTAACTGTGTTCATAAATACGGTTTCTTAACTTTCTCTCAGTTTTCCTATATAAAATGAAGTGCAAACCTTACAAGTAGCAATATATACCACACCATTGGTATTACAGTTGGAAAAACATTTACTGGTAATCTCCCTGTCTCTTGATGCAACTAAGATACTACCTTCGTTAAGTATTAGGGCATTGTGGACAAGTACCACATTTAAAAGTACCTGGTCTTTTGAAGAGATGTTGACCTTTCCAAACTCAAAAGTTGTTTGAAATTTAAATCTTTACGATATATAAATGTAAGTGTTTTATTTTTCAATACCTCTAAATCAGAAATCTCAGTAAACCTATTCCATTCTCTGGTTATAATCTGTTTCACCACTCCTGCATCTCGAAAATCCATAATGTATGCATCATCCCACTTTTCCTTCTTGGGTATGAATGCTCGTTCCTTTAACCTCCTGGGTAGGTTTTCCAGAATAGGGCAAATCTATTTTTCCTTTCCTGAACCACTGAATCAATTACTTCTTGTAGTAAGGAATTTGGATAACCTCGTTTGCTAAACATTTCCATTAATTTTGCACACTCAGTTAAAAATCATCATCGCCAGAGGTCATTCTGCTGACCCTAACCAGCTGTCCCTTAACCAGATTCCTTTTCTGAAAATGAGGATGACTACTCTTATAATGTAAATAAGAATTGGAAAATGTTTCCTTTCGATAAATACTGGATGAAAAACCACCTAATTTCTTCCTAATACAAACATCCAAATAGGTAAGGTTGTCTGTATTATAAGTATGAGTAAAGTCCAAGAAGTTTGTTGTGTTTTTAATGTAATACAAAATTCCGTGAATTTTGATAAGTATCTGTCCAAAAGATAACTATGTCGTCCAAGAACCTTTTATACAAGGACCAACAACCAATAAAAGGACAGTTTGATATGTACAGTTGTTCCCATCTGGACAAAATTAAATTTGCATACGGGGCACATTTGGCCCCATAGCTACTCCCTTTTCTGTTGAAAAAATTCCCCAAAAAAACATAAAATTGTTATGAAGGATGATATCCATAAATGTTAAACAGTTCCTAAAATCATTCACTGTAAACATTTTACTGTCCCTCATACTGTCTTCAAACCACTGGAGCCCTATGTCATGAGGGATAGATCCAAACAGATCTACAACATCTAAAGTGACGAAGGCCAGATCTGGGGAGTATAATTCAGGTTTGACACACCTAAGGAAATCCCATGAATCTTTCAGCCCTATTGGGCTATCATATGACAACTTCTTCAGTTTCACATCTACAAATTTGGCTAAAGAGGTTGTAACTGACCCTTCAGATGCCACAATGAGCCTAAGTGGGGGATCATTTGGGTCCTTGTGTACCTTTGGTATTCCAAAGACAGATGGAGCCCTTGGCTGTGAATTTAATAAAAAATTATAAATGTCATTACTAATAGATCCCTCTAATAGTAGGTCGTAGAGTAATAACTTGACTTTTGAGTGTGCTAAATTAACCTCATTGATGGAAGCTCGTGAATATTTATCAGTGTCATTTAATAAGTCCTTCATTTTGGATTCATACATGATAAAATCCATCAGTACTGTGCCACCCCCTTTATCTGGGTGCATAATTCTAATGTTCTTGTTGTTTCTCAATTCATTCAGTATTCCTCTTTCTGTTACAGACAAATTTGGGAATATCTTGTGCTCAGATAAAACCTTCCTGATTTCTCTTTCCAAAATAATGTCAAGGTTTTTCAATTGTGGGTGTAATGGTGGGTTGGTCATATGATAGCCCAATAGTGCTGAAAGATTCATGGGATTTCCTTAGGTGTGTCAAACCTGAATTATACTCCCCAGATCTGGCCTTCGTCACTTTAGATGTTGTAGATCTGTTTGGATCTATCCCTCATGACATAGGGCTCCAGTGGTTTGAAGACAGTATGAGGGACAGTAAAATGTTTACAGTGAATGATTTTAGGAACTGTTTAACATTTATGGATATCATCCTTCATAACAATTTTATGTTTTTTCAGGGGGAATTTTTTCAACAGAAAAGGGGAGTAGCTATGGGGGCCAAATGTGTCCCCACGTATGCAAATTTAATTTTGTCCAGATGGGAACAACTGTACATATCATACTGTCCTTTTATTGGTTGTTGGTCCTTGTACAAAAGGTTCTTGGACGACATAGTTATCTTTTGGACAGATACTTATCAAAAATTCACGGAATTTTTGTATTACATTAAAAACACAACAAACTTCTTGGACTTTACTCATACTTATAATACAGACAACCTTACCTATTTAGATGTTTGTATTAGGAAGAAATTAGGTGGTTTTTCATCCAGTATTTATCGAAAGGAAACATTTTCCAATTCTTATTTACATTATAAGAGTAGTCATCCTCATTTTCAGAAAAGGAATCTGGTTAAGGGACAGCTGGTTAGGGTCAGTAGAATGACCTCTGGCGATGATGATTTTTTAACTGAGTGTGCAAAATTAATGGAAATGTTTAGCAAACGAGGTTATCCAAATTCCTTACTACAAGAAGTAATTGATTCAGTGGTTCAGGAAAGGAAAAATAGATTTGCCCCTATTCTTGGAAAACCTACCCAGGAGGTTAAAGGAACGAGCATTCATACCCAAGAAGGGAAAAAGTGGGATGATGCATACATTATGGATTTTTCCGGAGATGCAGGAGTGGTGAAACAGATTATAACCAGAGAATGGAATAGGTTTACTGAGATTTCTGATTTAGAGGTATTGAAAAATAAAACACTTACATTTATATATCGTAAGATTTAAATTTCAAACAACTTTTTGAGTTTGGAAAGGTCAACATCTCTTCAAAAAGACCAGGTACTTTTAAATGTGGTACTTGTCCACAATGCCCCTTAATACTTAACAAAGGTAGTATCTTAGTTGCATCAAGAGACAGGGAGATTACCAGTAAATGTTTTTCCAACTGTAATACCAATGGTGTGGTATATATTGCTACTTGTAAGGTTTGCACTTCATTTTATATAGGAAAAACTGAGAGAAAGTTAAGAAACCGTATTTATGAACACAATTACGAAATTAGGAAGCAAAACAATAAAAATGCCCTTTACAGACACACTTTGACTTGTCTGCAGGCTAAATTTCTTTTTTATGTTTTGGAAATTGTACCCAAGGAATTAAGAGGGGGCATGTGGGAGGCCAAACTTGAATATAGGGAGTTATTTTGGCAAATTATTTTAGATTCCACAAAACCACCAGGTTTAAATGATATGATTTCCATTTCTTCAGTTTTAAAATTAAGGGCAGCCAAACTGTGATGTGAAGTCTAGCCACAAGATGGCACTATACACAATGTTTTTAGGAGATATGTTTAACCACATAGTAATTTAAAAGGAGATTGTTTTAAAATTAAATTAATTAAATGTAATTTTATGATATATAATTTTAATTTCAAAGTTTAAACTGTTGAATCAATATATATTTATTTATGGACAGTATTTCAAAACCATATATTTTAACTTGGAAAGTTTAACAAATGATTTTATGTATTTTATTATTTATACTAGTTGTTCAATTAACTAATTTGATTGATCAATTATTATTCAATTTGCACAACTGGAAAGGTATAAAAGTGTTTCAGTGATGACTGTTAATTGTTCACTTCTGATGAAGACTTGGATTTTGTGTCGAAAACGTATTTTTCTGTTTTTTAGCGTTATTGTGAATAAAGTGCTTGTGCTTACTTAAAGGGCTTGGTTTCTGACCTTCCTTTGGACACTCGTTGCAAGTCCTTTCTTTTGGTTTTTAATTTGAATATGGTGAGCTGAGCTAAGTGACAGGCAAACCCACTTAGCTGAGCTAAGCATTGCTTACAGAGGTAGATACTAAGCACTGTTTAAAAGTGCACAAATCTGCTTAGCTACACTAATTATTGGTAAACATAACAGTTTAAGCGCTGTTTACTTTGGGTAAACATAGCTGAACATAATTAAGTGATGTTCAGCTTTCATTTTATGGACTATCAGGATTGTGGGATCAGTTCCTTCTTAATGCCATCTTATGATACCCATGTTTCCCTTCCATGATATCCCCCTATATGCTTTCATTACATTACATTCTTTTGTGGCTATACTGTATGGGACACTTGTGTTTATATGTGGGTTTCACATCTGTACAACACTGACACCTCACATTTGGACCTGCTGCACTACCCTGGTCAACAAATATATATTATTCACTACCTATTTAAGAAAATATATATTTTAGTCCTGTTTCACATATGAAAATGAATAGATTGCATTGGGGCTTGAACCGTAAATGCTGCATGTTATGCAAAAAGCTCAAACCACTACACTATTCCACTTTAATTACTTTGTCTGTATATTTCTATTTAGCTCCTTCAGATGTTTATATTCTGCTATGCATAGCTGCACAGCATGCACACCCACTCAGCTATGCTTAAACTTTATTGGGAACAGAAAAAAAAAAAGTTCAAATGGTGTTCTATTTTTATTTTCCTTTAGAGTATGCACATCGCTTTCTGACTCTTAGGGCAGGACATCTGGACAATGCGTGACATGATGGGGGGACAAATAGGGACATATTTTAGATATTTCTCTTGCCAACTTAGAAAGTTGATAGAATAACAGGCTTTGCATTGGCATGACTTTTCTGAGGGGTATAATGTCTGAGACTCAAATGTCTCTCATTATTTTCCAACTTCGGACTTTAACGATTTTACACTGATTTGCCAGAAAACCATTCTTTTATGGAGAGTGGACCAAATATATGAGGCTAAAATCTGGCATTCTGCAGGAATCTGTATGGTTGGAGGTATGTGTGTGCATTTGCACACATTTCCTGCTCCTGCAGGATGTAGTTGTGCCATACAGTGTTTTAGCAATACAGGAGGTGTGTCACAGAAGCTGTGACACACCCCCTGTATTGCTTTCCTCTTTGCCTGTTTCATTTCAGTATCCATGGACACTGAAATTATTTAGTTTACATTTCAGTGTCCACGGACACTGAAATACTGGCATAATATTAGAGCTACTCTCTAATATTATGCCAGTACAGCTTAGAATATGCCGTACGGCACTTTCTGAGTGCAGGGGGCATGTTTAGTGTCTCTGCACTGCACGGACACACCCCCTGTGCTCGTTCTTGTTTCGTGGCCATCTAGAGTAGACAGCAGTGCTCCCTCATGAATATGCAGGGCATGTTGCTGTCCTAGATGGCCATGGAACGCTCCATGCAAGAACAACACTATTCTTCCATGGAGTTGATGAATCCCAGGGGGGAGTGTTTGTTTCTGTACAGCATGCCAAGTTTCTGGCAGGTTTTCTTTACACTTTTGTTGAATGTGGTGATCAAACTTTAAGTGATTATCTATGACAACACCTAGCAGCTTAGTTTGGTGGACTAGTTCAATAGTGTTATTATGAGCAGAGTGGAGTTTAAAATAATTTAGATCAGTAGAGCAGGTTTTGGCTGGAAAAGAAGCAATTTAGTTTTTTTTTAGGGTTAAGGAATAGCTGACATTCATTGAGCCAGTATTCAACAGCAACAAATGTTTGTTGTATAATAGTGAGAAGTTGAGGTAGTGTGGGAGAAGTGCAGATTATTGTGGAATCATCGGCATATTGTATGAGTGTTCCACTAGAAGAAGCAAGACATAGGTTATTTGTAAATGGATTGAAAAGTAGGGGTCCTAGGATAGATCTTTGTGGGACTCCAGAGGAGTTAAGTAGAAAAAGAGAGAGAGATAATATTTGACCATTCTACTGCTCATTTTCATTTGTATAAGTGTGGAACCATTTTAGGGTGGGAGGGGTTAGACCTAAATTAGGGAGCCTGTTCAGGAGTAATAAATGTGAGACAGTGTCAAATGCCTTTGAAAGTTCAACAAATAGAGTAGATACAAAGCAACCTTTATCTGTAGCTCTGTTAACTGATTTGGTAAAGGCTAGGAGGGCTGTTGATGTGCTGTGGCCTGGACGGAAACCATGTTGTGTGTTTCTAAGAAGTTTTTTTTGCTGTAAGTATTTCATAAGTTGAAGGTGAATACATTTTTCAAGTATTTTGGAGAATGGAGAAAGTATGGCTATGGGTAGTTTGTAAGTTCAGTGGAGTTACCTCCTTTGTGAATGGGGATGATATGGGACATTTTCCAGATGTTGGGTACTATGGATTCAGATATAGATTGATTGATCAAGATGCTGACTGGGTATACTATGGAGTCAACAGCTAATTTCAGGTATGAGGGAGGGAGGTTATCTGCAAACGTAGAGCAGGGTTTACGTTTGTGCAGTAATCTTTTTATGAGACTTGTAGGTATTGGTTGTAGAGAAAAAGTGGGATGGTTCTTGGAAAGGGGTTTTGTGCCATGAAGGTGGAGATGGTCTGGGCCAAAGAATGGAACATCATTAAGGGAAGTTAGAGAGGAAGAGGGGCAGATGTTGGTAGTTTTAGCGATCAGATCAGCTATGGATTTTATGAAGTGTATGTTAACATTTTCAGCACTTTGAGAGGGAGGGGCATTGAATGAAATACTGGGGTCTTTTTTACTGCCTGGGTGAAATAGGGTTGAGATTGAGGACTAAAATGTTTTTGGATTAGTTTCATGTCCCTGCTGTAGATGATTGTAGTATAATCTAGTTTAGCTTTGGTAACCTGTGTTTTTACTTGGTTACACAATTGTTGAAATGTGTTAGATCTAGTTCGTTTTTCACTTTGCTTGCATATACCTCAGGCTGCATCCCGTTATTTCATGAAATTTTTACATTCCTTGGTTAGCCAAAGGACAAGTATTTTTGTGCGTACTAGAGCTAATGTGTCAAGTAATTTTGTGAAACTGTTGTTGAAGTAGTGGACTCCCTCATCTAGTGGCAGGCCCTTTAGTGGTAACCTATTTATTTTGCAAAGTAGTTAATTGAACTTGTCTTTAGAGGGATTAGTAGGGTTACAAACTGATGTTAGGGTGTGTGTTTTTGGAGAGTGAGTGTTAGCTTGGATGGCAAAAGCAGGTAGGTGGGCACTTAGGCAGTTTGTATGTGTGCCAGCAGAGGTAAAGTTAGAAGGCAGATTGTTGAGTGTAGTGTTTATTGTACGTAGTAGGGCTCATAATGAGTTGAGAAAAAACATATAGGCTGATGCTATCTGTTAATAGTTGGGATGTGAGAGATTGCCAGTCTAGGTTAACGTCTCCTAAAGTAATGTCTCATGTTTTATCATTTGGGTGATCCAGGATAGAATGTCTTCACTGTTTGAAAAGCTTTTTTAGTTAAGTTTCACTGTGTAAAAGGTATTAACTGGAAATGTTCTCCATTTGATAAGCATCTATTTGCTTGTTATGATTTCCCTGCCAAGGAGTGTATCATATAACTGATTTGTTTGCAGTTAAAAGCATTCTCTATAGTCTCCTTCCTCCCTTTCCTGTTTAAAGCTTTCATTTAGTGTCTCACTGCTGCTCTTCTGCTGTGATAAATATTTCTGTAGTGTTTTCTGTCTAAAATAGTGTAGATAGTAGCTGTAGCATAGTTTCCCACCCTCCCTCTGTATTGTTGTCTTGTTCTTAAACTTGGTGGTTTTGCATTTGCCCACCTCTACCGCAAATTTGATCTGGGACATTCCTCCCAGTCCATTCTCTTTCTACCTAATACATTTGGGAAGGCCAACCCCTTAGTTTCTTAACCTTGAGTTATCTTCTGCTTTCTCCCTTTCCACTTTACTAAAACAAAACAAAAAAACTATATTTAGTTGATTTTACAGTATTTGTGTTTCCTCCTCCTACTCTATTACTTTTTATTTTATTTATTTTATTTTACATTTGTTAACCAGGAAAGTCCGACTGGACACAGGTCCCTCTTCAGTGGAAGCCTGGGGAGATAAGCTCCACATACAGTATAGTACAAGTGAAGATTTCATTTACATCTATTACTACAATTCAACATACAATATTCAGATATTAACATCTTGTTTTCAGGACTATGTATAAGGACATAACAGACTCATTTCAGTGTATAGTAGACAGAGTTAAACATTTCTGGTATGTCTACATTAAAGCATGCAATAATCAGAATTTTAACATCTTGTTCAAAGGACAATATACAAATAAGTTACAGACTCATTTAAGCATGTAGTAGATAGGTTAGCATTTCTGTTAGTTGGTTTATATGCAGTACATTATAAGATTGAGAGTAGTACAGTATTTGTGAAAAAGTAGTAGAAAATGTTTTTAAAGCATTATTGGTAGTAAGGTTATTCAGTGGTACTTTGTGATATTAGAATTAGTATAGTATTTGATAAAAAGGTACAAAAGGATTGAATAGAAGTTCAATCTGACAAGCCCATATGTTTGGAGTAGAGCAGGTATACCTTGGTAACTAGAGGAAGTTATTGGTAATCTTTAGCAGATGAATTCATGCATTCATGTAACAGTGCAGAGGTTTGGCTTAACCTGGGGTTACACAGGAGCAGAGCCAACTGTCTGAATAGTGGCTTTTGAGGAGTCTTTTAAATTGGGAGGCAGAGGTTGTAGTAGTAATGTGACTTGGGAGTTTATTTCAAACTCTGGCTATGGTGCAGGCAAAGAGAGACTTACCAGCATCATTTCTGTGTTTGATGACGTTTATAAGGTTTTGGTTACTGGATCTTAAGGTTCTGGTGGTTGTGTAGGGCTTTATTAGATGCTCTAGTGATGGGGTTTTGTTGAGCAGGTAGTACAATTTGTGTGCTGTAGAGAGTTGATTAAGTAATAGTAGTTGGGGGAGCTCAAGCCAGTTGTGCTGCTTTAGGGCAAGACAATGGTGGGATCTCTGCGAGGCCTCCGTTGCGAACTTGGCAATCTTGTTGTAGCAAGATTCCATCTTGTTAAGTTCGGAATGGTGCAGATTTGTCAGAATGAGCGAGGCATATAGTAGGATGGATAAGAGGTGGGTCCTAGCGATTGTGGATTTTGTATTTTTGGTCATGAAATGTTTGCTTCTATAAAGGAGACCCAGCTTTTTGTTTACTTCCTTGATTGTGCTATGTGAATGTCAAATCTGAGGTTGTTATCGATAACTACACCTAGCAGTTTTGTGTGGGTTGTTGGGGTAATTGTGATGCTATATTGGAGTTTATGATGAAATCATTGTTTAGCTGTGGAGTTTTACCAGGACCAAATAAAATTAGGTTGTTTTTTTGGGGGGTTAAGAAGTTTTATTTTGGTGAACCATGCTTCTGCTAAGGTAAAGCTTTTTTGAATTATGGTTAGTAGCTCCTTTATGTTTGGGGCGGTACTTATAATGGTGGTGCCGTCTGCATATTGTGCTACTGTTGAGGATACAGCTATCTGGTTTGTAAATAGGGAGAATAGCAGGGGACCAAGAATGGACCTTTGAGGGACACTGATGGATACTGGTAAAAGGGAGGACAATTGGTCTTGCCAGAGCACTGCTTGCTGTCGACCAGATAGGTAGTTACTAAACCATGATATAGTGGAAGACTGCATGTTAAAGGTAGTTAGTGTTTCAAGAAGCCTGCTATGGTTTACCATGTCGAAGGCTTTGTCTAGGAATATGGCAGATATGAATAGTCCCTTGTTTCTGTGGTGATTGACGAAGTTGGTAAAAGAGAGTAGTGCTGTGGTGGTGCTATGGTGGTGCTGTGGTAGTACTATGGGAGGGTCTAAAGCCATGCTGAGAATGAGATAGTAGGTTGTTTTTCAGGAGGTACTGCATTAGTTGACAGTGAACTATTCTCTCCAATATTTTTGATAAGGGTGATAGAATTGCTATTGGCCAGTAATTGGTAAGCTCTAGAGATTTGTTCCCTTGTGGAGTGGGATTATATGTGATATTTTCCACAAGGTGGGTACTGTGGCTTCAGTTATGGACCTGTTTATGAGAATGGATATAGGATAGGCTATGGCCTCAGCTGTTATCTGAAGGAAGTCAGCTGGGAGTTTGTCTGCTGCTAGTGTGGTTGTTTTTTTTTCAGGAGTTTAGTGATGGTTTTAGTGGACACTGGGTGTAGGGAAAAGTTAAAGGAGTTGTTTTGTTCTATGATGTGGGTATGGGTGGGAGTTGATATGGGGTTGTTAATACCATTTTGGGTGTTGGCTAGAGTTTGGATTGTTTCAGTAAAATATCTGTTGAAATGTGTTGGGATATTAGTATGGCTATTTGGTAATACAGGGGTGGGGGTCTTAGATTTTTTAGGGTGAAGTAAACTATTTATTGTGGACCAGAATTTCTGTGGGTTATGAGCAAATTTGTCTTGCAAGGTTTTATAGTAATTGGCTTTGTCTAGTTTAATCTGTTTTTTGGCTTGGTTGCGGATTTCTAAGTAGATTTGTGTCAATGAGGAGGTTTTGTGTTTGTGAAATTGTACACAAGCTTTGTCCCTGTTTTTCATTATAGTTTTTGTCTCTTTTGTTAGCCAAGGGGTGTAATTAGTTCTAGGTGGTGCATGCTCATTTAGGATTATGAGAAAGGCTGAGTTAAAGTATTGTACAGCTTCGTTTGGAGGTAGGTGAGTTAGGGGAGTCCAATTCCTGTATTTTAGTGTGTTGAGTAGGTCATTAGTTTTGAGGTTCCTTTTGTTGCATATTATCTTTACAGTGGGGAGAGTGGTATGGTGGGATCTGTTCCTAATAAGGTAGGTTGCTTGGTGGTCACTTAGACTGTCTGGGAGACAGCCTGAGTGTTGTGTGAGATTAGGGTTCGATAGCAATATCCAGTCTAAAATGGACTGGCGTTTGGATGTCATATCAATTCTAGTGGGGTCAGAAATAATTTGGGTGAATCCATGTAGGTTTATATGACAGGAGGGGTTGTGACTGGAGCATTTAGCCCAGTCAATATTAAAGTCTCCTAGTAGTAAGGTTTCCTGTGGGAGGGAGGTAGACATCCAGTATAACATGTTTTCTAGTGTGGTAATGTTATTGCTTGATGGAATGTAGACACCTGCAATAATAATATATTTTTTGGAGTTTAGTTTTAGTTTAGCAAATATTATTTCTGAATCTTTTGTATCATGGACATTGAAGTCAAATTGTTCTACGGTGAGATGATTTTGGAAAACTATGGCTACTCCTCTACCTTTTTTCCCTGTTCTATCATTGTGTATAATATTATACCCAGGTGGAGTGATCTCATTGTCATGGTGATCTGGCTAAAGCCACATTTCAGTTAACACCGCTATCTCTGGTTTGTATAAGGCTAGCAGGGCATGTAAGTCTTGAATTTTGTTGATAATACTTTTCACATTTATGTTTAAGAGGAGGAGAGAAAAATCTTGCTTTTTCTGCTACTACTTCTCTAAAGTGTTCAATTGTATATTTTCTGTTGAATTTATTACTGCTTGTTTTTAGCCTGTTTAAATTGTTTTATTCTAAGCCTCTTAGTTTTGGTTTATGCACTTGGGCTTTAGGCCTACCCCTTAGCTCTCCCTGGCCTCTCTCCCTCAGATTCTGACAAATATAGATGGACAATTTCCTGTGGTTTCTCCTGCCAGCCTGGTTGATATGGGCATCCTGAGACAGTGTAGCAACTGCCTCATGTACATGGACAACCATCTACTACCACCACCCAGGGACACAAATTGTCAGACAATGCAATTACATTAAGAATCTAGAGTCTATGCTCTCTCCCTCACAAGCCAATATATCTGGCACTGAGAAGGTTGTCAACACAATCACTACACCTCAAACACCACCCCACAGCTACACAACACACATCCACATATGCAGAGGTTCTCAACAAAAACAAACCCAAACAAAGGAGAACCTCAGTGGCAAAAACACATGCAAACTCCATACCATGCATAGTCCACATACCTGTGTCTCACAACCACTAAGGCCTAACCATTAAACTCAACATATTAGTCATAGGAGACTCCATTGTGAGACACATAGATGTGCCTTGCACCAGGCTGGATAAGGAGTAAGTCACGGTTAGTTGTTTGTCAGGTGCCAGAATCTGCCATATCACACGCATACTCAAGTATCTCAACAAAAGGTACTGTTATGACGTTGTCATAGTTCATGTTAGCTTGCACGACTTGAGACATACCTCCCTGGCCTATATGAAGGAAAACATGCTTGAGCTCGCTGAATATGTGTCCCAGGCAGGTATGTCCCTAGCCTTAAGCAGCATTCTACCATCACCCAGAATGATGCCTCAATAAAAAACAGAAAATGATTGACTTTAACAATTGGCTTAGTTTCTGGAGTCATTCCAAGGGGATCCAGCACCTGACAGCCTGGGAAGGTATGATCAAAAGACCACGATGCTTTGCTAGAGATGGCCTGCATCTGTCTCACTTGGGCTTCTGGCAAAGGCCCTTGCCTCCCCCATAGTGCCTTTTTTAGGAAAAGTCATGAGGTTGATACTACCAACATAAACATTTCAACACAACTTAAATTAAAGGTCATGCTGCTAAACGCTAGAAGTCTAAACATGAAACTGCACTCATTGCAAGCATTCTTAACCCTGGAACATGCTGATATTTGTGCAGTCATAGAAACCTGGTTCAAAGTTGCAGACAGCACACCAGCCTTACCTGGTTACTCATCCTATCATACATTCAGACCCCAAACTGTGGGCAGCAAAGCCAAAGAAGGTGGAGTTTCAATATATATTAAAGGCACACACACCTCCAGGCTGGTCAAACAGTATGACACACAGGAGACACTCCAGGTGCAGTTAACTCTTGACAAGACCCCTATTCAAATCTAGCTACAGGCCCCCAAAGTTGACTCAAGAGGCCCACTCCACCTATCTGTACCCCTTCAAATCTATCAAGATTCAACTCTTTACCCTGATCCTGGGCAACTTTAACTGCCCAACCATAGATTGGAAAAACTATTCATGCCAGAACACAAATGCCAAGAGATTCCTCGATTTTATCAATGAAAATGCCTTGGAATAGCGAGTTGACACCCCCACAAGAGTTGATAATATCTTGGAAGTGGTATTAACCAACATGAGTAACCACTGCAGCACTCCTACAGTATCATCCTCCCTGGTAGGATCTGACCATAAAGCAGTCACTTTCAAAGTTAACATCTCCCTTGACCCCCTCTAGCTAGGGTCAAACAAAAAAAACTTATCCAAAGCTGATTGAAACCTCCTGAGGGATGGTGTAAACAGCTTCACGGCCCTTCTTCCTCTGTAGAAGCTGGCACCAATGTCCAAATCTACACCAAAGTATTATACGAGCATTAATATAGATGCATGGAATCAGGAATACCTGACAGAACAAAATCATCCTCTACAAGGAAGAGTAAACCTGTCTGGTGGATATTTGCAATAAATAAACTATATGACAAAAGGAAAAAATTGCTGTCAAGGAGCAGGCACCCAATTAGAAGCAATCTCTCCTTAGCCTGAACAAGCAAATAAGAGCACTAGTGAAATCCTCTAAAGCCAGCTTCGAGTCCAAATTGGCAACATCTACTAAAGACAATCATAGGGCCTTTTTCACATATTTCCACAATCTCAAAGGAAGCATCCAGATCTGATCAGTACTGGTGGTCAAGGACACCACATACACAAATGCTGTAGATTTGGCCAACCTACTGGCTGACAGATTCAGTGAAAACTTCACCCCTCTGTCTCCCCCATCAGTAAATCAGGACATCCCCAGTACCTACCCCCCTCTCCTTATCTCTAGGGAACAGGTCATTAGTGTCCTCTCAAAGGCAAAAAATAGCCTCCATGGGACCAGATAACATCCCAGGCTGCATCCTACATGAACTCAGGCATACACATGCAGCACCAGCACCCTATTCAACCAAAGTCTGAGTACAAGCATTGTCCCAGCTGAGTGGAGGACAGCCACTGTCATCCCTTTACACAAAGGTGGAGCATCCACCAATCCAGAAATTATAGACCCATCAGCCTAACTAGCCTGATCTGCAAGGCCATGGAATGGATTATCATGGACCTCATTAACAGAGACATTGGCAACCTCCAAACACTCAACCCCACACTGTTTGGCTTTGTCAAGGGGAGGTCGTGTCTGTTAAATCTGGCCAACTTCTTTGATACAGTCACCAAAGCCATTGATGAGGGGAAGACGGTGCACATCACCTACCCTGACCTGGCCAAAGTCTTCAACACTATTCCCCACTCCGGCATAAAAATAAACTCTCTCAACTAGGCATCAATCCATGTTACCAGATGGGTAGCAAACTGGCTCACTGATAGAACCCACTTAATCAAAATAGGGGAAGCCACTTCAAGCAGTAGACCCATAACGAGCGGCATACCACAGGGATCAGTCTTGGGGTCTTTGTTATTCAGAATATACTTCTCTGAGGTGCAGGCCAAAACCAGTGGGCTATTGCTGACCAAGTTTGCAGATGACTGCAAGCTGGGCACGGTCATCAATTCCCCAAGTGATGTGGATGTCACGTCTCACCTAAACAAATGACCGGAGGCAGAAACATGGCCTCAAGTTGAATGCCAAAACATGCATCATCATCATCCCTTTTGGGGAGAGTAATGTTCCACATATTATCACATTAATAACAATGTCTTAAGCATGCAATTAGTCGTGAGGGATTTGGGCACCCAGGTTGATACCAACCTGACTTTTGACCACCATGTTGCTTCCGTTATACGGAAAGCTTTCTACATGGCCCACCTCATAAGTATGGGTATCTCATACAGGGACAAGGAGGTCATAACAGCCCTGTATTCTTCCCTTATAAGGCCAGTTATTAAGTACAATGCCCCCCTCTGGATGTACCTTGCAAAGCACATGCAGCAGCTGGAGTGACCACAGAAGTTCCTCACCAGGAGAATCCAGGGCCTTAAACATCTACCCTACAAAGAGAAGCTAAACGTCCTGTCCCTCTACTCAGTTTCATACAGACTCCTCAGAGGTGACCTCTGCCTGGCATACAAAGCAATCTCAGACCCCGCCTTGATGGGACTGCTGCACATGCGCAAATCAAACTCCACTCAACCTGGTCTGTAAAATTAATAGGACTTGCTGGCCAGACAGATTTGTGTCCCAGAGACTCCCCCATCTATGGAACAGACTCTGTCTCCATGTCAAGCAGAGTACCTCATTTATCCCTTTTTAAGTGCAACCTGGATAACTGGATGGGGAAACAGAAAATACACCCCTGGGATTCCACCTGTGTCCCTGTTGGATAGGGGCTTTGTGTGCTGACTTGTCTAAACATTTGCTAAATTCTTGGCTAGGCTTATAGGGGGCTCAGGGCCAATAGCCTAGTGGCTTCCTATGCTCCTATGGGAGTATTCTGACTTGGGGGAATACAGACAACAATGATGCAGATTTGCTTTGCATTATTGAGATTTAGGAAGGATATGAGCATTTCTGCAGTGGAAAAAGTAGTGTTATCATTAGTAAATGGTGTGATATTAAGGTTGTCAGGATAGAGTAATGCTATGCCTCCACCTATGTTATAGTTTCTGTATAATCTATCTATGCTGTAGTTGGGAGGTAACAATTTAGAGTCTTGCATGTTAGGCATTAGCCAGATTTCAGTAAGGGCTAGCATGTCATGTCTGTATTGATTTGTCCAAGCATGCAAGGGAATATTTTGTTACCTAGGCTTCTAATGTTAAGGGTCATAAAGTTTATACTTTTTGGAGCTGTTATATTGGCTTGATTAGCATTAGAAGCAAGGTTATGGTGGATGTTATCACATTGTAACAAGAGAGAAATTAGATATGAGAATATATTTCTTAGTTTTTGTTGGGGAGGTAGATGTAAAAGGTATGAGACGAGGTTTGCTATGGGCAGAGACTAGGAGTTTTGGGACTGAGTAATAGGGTAAGTTGTACAGAAATAATTGTGGGGAGATACTTATAAAGCTGTGATGGTGTGACTGTTTGTTGGAAGTAAATATGTGTATGGGAGTAAAAGTTTTTGGGGTGAAAGGTGGGAGTGATGTGTGTGTAAGTATTATTAATATAGAGGTTATTGTGGTTATTACCAATAATGTTTGATGATAGTGCATGTTTGAGAGGTAGTTTGGTGTAAGAGAGTTAATGTGTAGAGTATAATGCGTGGAATAAAGACAGTAGTCAGATTTATGTAGTCTGGGGGAGGGGATTGTACATAGTAAGATGGATGGGTTGGGTGGTTATTGCTGGACAGGGCTAATATGGAGGGAAATATGATTAGTTCAAAGAAGAATGGGTGAAGCTTATGCAACTATAAATGTGGGAGAAGTGGGAGTGGGTGGAATTTGATGGAGGGTAGGGGAGCAGAGAGGGCAGAAACGCATCAGAAACAAAAAAACTATCAGTTTCAGTATATCGCCTCAGGTCAGTGCCAGTATATCTAGCTAAAAAACTCTCCATTCACTTACTTATTTTTTTATAGTTTTGTTACAATCTTATATAAGGGTTTACAACACTTATTACTAGGGTAATCTTCCCATTTCAACCCATGATCCTCTCACAATGGGGCCTCATGGCACAGCTGGATAAAGCCCTTGCTGTGCTCCACACAACCTGTGATCTGGTGGTGAAGGCAGACTCAGGACACAGGATAGAGGTGAGGAGCTGATGTCTTGCACACACCATGCTGCTTAAGGGAATAACCACTGCATTGAAAGTTAGACTCCTGCAGGCTACCACTAGTCTAAATGTCCATTGGGTGCTATCTTTATACTTGGAAATGCAATATTGTATTATAGATTAAAGACTATGTTTGGGTGAAAAAAAAGCTTGTGAGCCTTCTTAAAGGAAAACTCCACCCTAGAACTAATAAAATGTTTTTTTTCACTCTGTCTTTGTTTCCTGACCTATTTTAACACGTCAAAATCACTAAGTGCTTTATTTGTAATTTTAGCCTGTTTTTTCACAACATGGCTACCAATGGGGCTTGATAAAGCCAAACATAAATGTGGGTAATTAGAGACAGAAAAGAAGCAGTCCTTTTACCGAAGGCAAAGAAAATAGTGACTCACACAAATCCCATTATATGCCAGTGGCATGGGAATTCAACGTTACTTCCTTGTGTCTGGCATGAGTCATACAAAGTATTATGGGAAAGAGAAAGGGTTGAGGGAGAAGAGGATCACGTTGATACATCAAGCCCCATTGGTAGCCATGTTGCGGAAAACAGACTAAAATTACAGATAAAGCACTTAGAATGATTTTGAGGTGTTAAAATAGGTCAGGAAACAAAGACAGAGTGAAAAAAAAAAATTTTAGTTCTAGGGTGGAGCTTTCCTTTAAACATAATGGTGGAATAAAAGATCTATTGGAGTTTGAACTTTGTATTGTATTTCAAGCACAGATTGGCTGACAGATGGGAAGTAAAAAATAAATACTCGGAAACAATGTTTTCCTTTGATGAAGAATAGGACCAACACTTGGGAAAAATGTCAGTTTTCTGTGCATCAATTGTGGTACCTGTAATAGTTCTAGTATGACCTAAAGGTCAAAGTCTGCCTTAAACATCTACTGCAATCAACTTTAGAGACAATTTAAGTTGCTTGTGAAACAAAGGAATAGCCTAAGAAAACATAATGGCAACATGTCCTACCATAAATGATTCTTAGTACAGATAATGTATTAGAAAACACTGTGAACTTGTAGATCAGTCTTAAAATATGTCTTGTCTCTATGTTCTGATTATTCATAGACATACCTTTATTTTTAAACTGCAAAGATGTATGAAAATATTGTATATTAAAATATGTTCCAATATGCTGTCTGAAAAAGAGTACACACCTTTAAATGTGCTTTGAATATACAAAGTTTATACAGTCTTAATCAGAAAATTATGTATTAGAAGAATACAATGGCAATGACCACCAATTAATGTACAAAACAGGTAGCCTGTAACAGCAAAGCACATTTGTTTTTCATGTGGAAGTTAAAGGTGAACAGGATCCTAGCTAAAAGACCTTGGAGTTACAGTGTGCGCCAGCCAAGCTGGTATGAACATGAAGTGTACCTGGAAAAATCACCTAGGCTACAGTGCTGGAATTATTGTATGGTTGAGGCCTACATTCTGGAACTTCTAAAAAGACAGCGTGTTTCCTGGAGGGGCAATGTGTGCACTGTAAATTGCTGGTGGAAAGTAACCAAAGGTATTGTGCTCATTTTGAGCTGCAAGTCAAATGGCTTATTACTTTCATTTCTTTCTTATTAATACACTTTTGTTTTTATGGCAGTGTGCATCCACAGGCTCCTTGGACTTACAATGTCTATACAAATGAGGGCTATTCATACACTCTAAACTAGGACCTAGGGCACAAACTCCTTAGACTGTGTCTCATCCCAATTCATCAGCTTGTAACAATTCTGCCAATACAGAGGAGTTGGTAAGGTCATTGTCAAGCAATCCTTCCTCCACCAAGGATCAATGGTGGCTTTCTGGCTATCAGTCACCCACTAACCTCACTTCATCAGTACAGGACAAGAGGATCATGACGAAATACCAAGCTGCAAAAGTAGGTGTTCACTCCTAATAGAGATGCAATTGCATTTGCAAGCAAATAAAAATATAAAAGAAAGATATATGTATCAGTGACAATGATTCATTAGAGACTACATACACACAGACACATACATACATACATACATATATATATATATATATATATATATATATATATATACATAAACCCAGCCACTGGGAATGCACAAGCCAGTGCATTTCTTCGTGCCAGTCCCACGCCCGGATAAATGGGGAAGGTTGCATCAGGAAGGGCATCCAGTGTAAAATTTTGCCAAATCATACATGTAGACAACAGTACACATATACATACCGGATTGGTCGAGGCCCAAGTTAACAACGACCGCCACCAGTACTGTTGGCCAACAGGGTGCTGGCAGAAATTGGGCTACTGTTGGCTGAAGGAGGAGAAGAGGTGGAAGGCATGCCCAAAGTCAGGTAAAGGCTGGGACTGTGATAGTGAGGGTTTGAACTTTGAATGTTGGCAGTATGACTGGTATAGGGAGAGAGCTAGCTGATATGATGGACCGAAGGAAGGTTGGTATATCGTGTGTGCAAGAGACCAGATGGAAGGGGAGCAAGGCTAGGTGTATCGGAGGCAGGTTCAAATTGTTTTATCATGGTGTGGATGGGAGGTGAAATGGCGTAGGCATTATCCTGAAGGAACAGTATGCTAAGAGTGTTTTGGAGGTGAAAAGAGTGTCTGATAGAGTGATGTTTATGAAGCTGGAAATTGATGGTGTAATGATGAATGCTGTTAGTGCATATGCTCCACAAGTTGGGTGTGCGATGGATGAGAAAGAAAAATTTTGGAGTGAGTTGGATGAAGTGGTGATGACTGCACCAAAGGGTGAGAGACTGGTGATTGGAGCAGATTTCAATGGGCATGTTGGTGAAGGGAACAGAGGGGATGAGGAAGTGATGGGTAGGTATGGTGTTAAGCAAAGGAATGCAGAAGGTCAGATGGAAGTGGATTTTGCGAAAAGGATGGACATGGCTGTAATGAATACGTATTTTAACAAGAGGGAGGAGCATAGGGTGACATACAAGAGTGGAGGAAGATGCACACAGGTGGATTATATCTTATGTAGAAGGGCCAGTCGGAAGAAGATTGGAGACTGTAAAGTGGTGGCAGGGGAAAGTGTAGTTAGGCAGCATAGGATGATGGTTTGTAGGATGACATTGGTGATCAAGAAGAGGAGGATGAGTGTGAGGGCAGCACCAAGGATCAAATGGTGGAAATTAAAAAAGGGTAATTGTGATGTGATGTTCAGGGAAGAGTTAAGACAGGCACTGGGTGGCAGTGAAGAGTTACCGAAAAGCTGGGTAACTACAGCAGAGCTAATAAGAGAGATGGCTAGAAAGGTGCTTGGTGTGAAATCTGGAAAGAGGAAGGAGGACAAGGAGACCTGGTGGTGGAATGAAGAAGTACAGGAGAGTATACAGAGAAAGAGGTTGGCAAAGAAGTGGGATTGTCAGAGAGATGAAGAAAGTAGACAAGAGTATAAGGAGATGAGGTGCATGGCAAAGAGAGAGGTGACGAAGGCTAAGGATAAGGCATATGAAGAGTTGTATAAAAGGTTGGACACAAAGGACCTGCACCGATTGGCTAGACAGAGGGACCGAGCTAGTAAAGATGTGCAGCAGGTAAGGGTGGTAAAGGATAATGGTGGAAACATACTCACAAGCGAGAAGAGTGTGTTGAGCAGATGGAAAGAGTACTTTGAGAGGCTGATGAATGAAGAGAATGAGAGGGAGAGAAGTTTGTATGATGTGCAGATAGTGAATCATGAAGTGCAGTGGATTAGCAAGGAGGAAGTAAGGATAGCTATGAAGAGGATGAAGAACAGAAAGGCTGTTGGTCCAGATGACATACCTGTGGAAGCATGGAGGTGTTTAGGTGAAATGGCAGTGGAGTTTTTAACTAGATTGTTTAATGAAATCTTGGAAAGTGAGAGGATGCCTGAGGAATGGAGAAGAAGTGTTTTGGTGCCGATTTTTAAGAATAAGGGTGATGTGCAGAGCTGTAGTAACTACAAAGGGATTAAACTGATCAGTCACAGCATGAAGTTATGGGAAAGAGTAATGGAAGCTAGGTTAAGAAGGGAGGTGATGATTAGTGATCAGCAGTATGGTATCATGCCAGGAAAGAGCACTACAGATGCGATGTTTGCTCTGGGATTATTAATGGAAAAGTACAGAGAAGGTCAGAAGGAGTTGCATTGTGTCTTTGTGGATTTAGAGAAAGCATATGACAGGGTGCCTAGAGAGGAGTTGTGATATTGTATGAGAAAGTCGGGAGTGTCAGAGAAGTATGTAAGAGTGGTACAGGATATGTAGAGGGTAGTGTGACAGTGGTGAAGTCTGCGGTGGGAGTGATGGATGATTTTAAGGTGGAGGTGGGATTACATCAAGTATCAGCTCTGAGCCCTTTCTTATTTGCAATGGTGATGGACAGGTTGACAGACGAGATCAGACAGGAGTCCCTGTGGACTATGATGTTTGCAGATCACATTGTGATATGTAGTGAGAGTAGGGAACAGGTGGAGGAGACCCTGGAGAGGTGGACATATGTTCTAGAGAGAAGAGGAATGAAGGTCAGCAGGACTAAGACAGAATATATGTGTGTGAATGAGAGGGAGGATAGAGGAATGGTGAGGATGCAGGGTGTAGAGGTGGCGAAGGTGGATGAGTTTAAATACTTGGGATCAACAGTTCAGAGTAATGGTGAGTATGTAAAAGAGGTGAAGAAGAGAGTACAGGCAGGATGGAGTGGGTGGAGAAGAGTGTCAGGAGTGATTTGTGACCAACGAGTACCAGCAAGAGTGAAAGGGAAGGTCTACAAGAGGATAGTGAGACCAGCTATGTTATATCGGTTGGAGACAGTGGCATTGACAAAAAGGCAGGAGTCAGAGCTTGACGTGGCAGAACTGAAGATGTTAAGATTTGCACTGGGTGTGACGAGGATGGACAGGATTAGGAATAAGTATATTAGTGGGTCAGCCCAGGTTGGAAGGTTTGCAGACAAAGCCAGAGAGGCAAGATTACGTTGGTTTGGACATGTGCTGAAGAGGGATGCAGAGTATATTGGGAAAAAGATGCTAAGGATGAAGCTGCCAGGTAATAGGAAAAGAGGAAGGCCTAAGATAAAGTTTATTGATGTGGTGAGAGAGGACATGCAGGTGGTTGGTGTGACAGAGCGAGATGTAGAGGACAGGAAGAATTGGAAACAGTTGATCTGCTGTGGCGACCCCTAATGGGAGCAGCCAAAAGAAGAAGATACATACATACATATATATATATATATATTATTGTCCAAGGGCTTATAGAAGAGGAAGAATCATGCTGCAGAGGCATACTTTCCTTCATATAGCTCTTTTTCTTATCTTACAATCATGTTTAATTTGACCTTACCTGATTTGTGGCTTGTTTAAAGAAAGCACAAGAATCAAATTAATTAGCTTTATGGACTAGGCCTAATCAATAAACACAGAAAACGTAATGTTCCTTAGGGGCAAGTGTCTAACAGAAGCACATTTCTTGTAAATGTCATATATCACTATCACTACCTGATGCTAAAGGACTAAAATTTCAGGAAAAGCAAACCTAGAAAAAAAATCACCAAAAACACCTATAGCAGGACTGTGGTTAGACAACAATAGCAGTGGCAAGAACTTAACAGAATGAGGAACATGTGATATACCCAAGCAGGACTCACTGGCCATCCCCATTGCTTGCGGGGATAGGCCACAAAAATAGGAAGAAATTTAAGCCAATTAGATTAAGTCATTGGATAAGTTTCATGGTATATTGTTGCACTAACTCTCCATGAAGACTTGTTCACCAATGCTGTTGTTGCAATAGCTTGGCTTGATGCTGAATCAGGTGGCTATTAAACAACGGAGCAATCTAGGTTGACCTCATCTTTCACCCATGCACAAAACCAGATACCATGGATGTAGACAATGATGTGAGTACTGACATAGGTTCTTGTATCTCAATGTACCACTGCTACAATGATGTCAAGGATTTGCATTTCAGTGCTTTTACAGTTGTTCATATTCTGTTTTTTGCTCCTACAGTTTTAAATTTTACTTTATCATTTCCCTGCTTAAAGCTGCATTCCAGTGCTTTTCTGCCCCCCCCCCCCCATAGACACACACACACACACACACACACACACACAGACATTAAGCTAAAGTTTCTGAAAGAGCACCAATATTGGCTTATTTGATTGGATCCCTGTCTAGCTAGCCTGCTTTATTGTATTTTCCCAACCATCCCATCCTTTGGCTGTTGTGGTTTAATAAGGCTGCGTCTTTGTCCTCTAACCCTTACGTTAATCTGATTTCCAAAGTCCTTTCCTCCCCTCTTTCTTTGCTATTGTCTGTTGTATAAGCTATTTAATTACTCTTCCCACCCAGCAAACCAGTATTGCTCGAGTGCATCTCCTCAACGACATACAGTGTCCTGCTCATTTTCCCCAGATCGCACCAAAGCTTGGCATCCTAGCCTGCATTCTAGAAGTATTTTACTTGCATTAAGTGCCATCCAAGCAAAGCTAAGTATTTTTGATTGCTAAATCACACTTGCATAACTTAATTTTAGTGATTGCTACCATTCACGCTTTTATTTTGGCATTTCAGCATTTATTTGTAAAAAAAATTGCTGTTCCTGTCACTGTCCCTGCTGTAAGACTGTCTTGAAATCACCTTAAAGAAAGGTTTTCTAGCTAGTTGTTTAATTGGTTTGTGGTAGCACTGCACTTGTGGGTCTTGAACTGTGTTTTTACATTAGGAGGACTGAGTTTATTCATCTTGTGGCAGTAAGTCTTTGCCTGGTCTGAGTTGGATAACACAAAAAGGGGCTCATAGTGTAGTCATTTTATTGGCCTGAGGGCTCATTAGTTAGTTTTCTATTCTGCCCTAAATTTGGCACATTTGTACTGAGCTGCTTACCTTGTGGCAGTAGCTGGCAGTGCCATGCACAATAACAAATACTTAGAAAGCAAATTTTCTTTATAGAAAAGTCCATCACACTGTACCATGTGAAACAGTAAATACAGAGCAAATACCTTGCATACTGACAAACTTTGAGCAGCTAGATGGGCATTGAGTGGCAATACCTACAAATTATGTAGCATTCAGTATTGTGTAAACATTGAAGTCAGCAGAGTTTAGTCTTGTTTACTATAATCTGCCAAGATAAAGCACCCCTATTAACGTGCACCATCAAAGCACCCTCAGTAGCCTTCTAACCCCGATACACCACCCTCTCTATAGATCATCACTCAAAGGATTGGATGGTACGGATATGCAATCTCTTAACTTCTCTGCAGCCAGCTTGGTGGATACGTGCATCTTGAGACAATCTCATGTTTACCAACAAACAGCCAACCCTTAAAAAACAGGCAGTATGCAAGAGGTGTACTTACACAATGACACCGGAGGCTAAACTCTAACATAAAAGCACAAATTGGGTCATTAAAACCATACCCACAACCATACCCACAACATTCAGAATACACACAGATGTATGCATTCTGCGGTACTTAAAAGCAATCTTCCTAAACAAAGATTGCCTAGACCAAGTGTTGGCAAAGATATGCTGCAGAAAGCCCGAAGGCACTCAGAAAAAAACAACTAACACCATGCAAACTGTCACACACGAAGGCCCTAAGGAAAGCAAACACACCTGACAGGACTCTCATCATAGGGTACTCCCTTGTAAGATATACTGATGCCCCTCAAATGAGGCTGAACAATGAGAAGGTACCTTATTTGCTTATCTGGAGCCAGGATCTGCCAAATCATACACGCACTCACATCTTTACATCACAGGTACCAGTATGATTCTATCATAGCTTATGTAGGCGTAAATGTCCCAAGACATACCTCCCTGTACTACATAGAGACATTATGGAGCTTTTAGACAGTCTCTCAGGCTGGTATGAGCCTAGCATTGAGCATCATATTACCGATGACTGATTTTAACAATTGGCTGTCCTTCTGTTGTCATTTTAGGAGGATTCAATATTTCTTAGGTTGTGAGGACATGGTTAACAGATGACACTGCTTTGACAATGATGGTCTATACCTGTCCCACTAGGCTTTCTAACATGGGCTAAAACTTTATCTACCCCATAGTTCTTTTTTAGGCAATGCCTAACTGTCAAAAGTACAGATATCACAAAATCAACTCAACTGAACATCAAAGTGCTAGAGCTCAATGCTCGGAACCTAATTAAAAAATACACTCCTTCTAAGCCCTTCTCACACTCAAGAATACAGATATCTCTGTAGGTACAGAGACATGGTTTAAAGCAGCAAAATGCCTGAGCAGCACAAGGTTTCAGTGACTTCCACACTTTTACTCCAGTAGCTGCACAGACAAGGGTTAAAGGTGGAGGTGTTCAAATATACATCAACAAGCATATCTCTAGGTTGGTCAAATAGGATGCTGTGCAGGAGTTCCTCCATGTGCAGATTACCACAGACAAAATCCCAGACTATATTCTTACCTGCTAAAGGTCACCCTTCATATCCCAAGGAGCTCACAGTGCAAACTTAGACTACTTGAGACACTGACCATCCAATCTAACCCCTGACTCGTGGGAGACTAATTAATCTCATAGATTGGAAATCCTACTCGGCCTCAAATTTACAGGCACAGAGATTCCTGGACTTCATAAATACAAGCACCCTTAACCAAACAGTAAATACACCCATTGGAGCTTCAACATACTGGACCTTGTACTGTTCCAAGGCAAACTACCCTTTATTAAGTGATTTGTCAAAATTCAATGCCCCTCCAAACCCCAAGAACACAGTAGCCTATGTTGTATTGCTCCCAGAAACTCTGTACAGCCATGTCATTGTCTGCATAGAGACTGCTGAACCCACCAAAAGCAAGGTCAGGACTAGCCCCAGAAACAAAATAACATCAAAAAAAGATCCATGTTGAAGGGTCAACTGGTTAGAGCAGCCAGAATGACAACCGATGAGGTTAGTTTTGTTGATGAATGGGAAATGTAGAAAGATATGTTCATCAGTCGTGGTTACCCACTGGGTTTGGTATTGGATTTAATAAGTGAAGTCAAAGAAAAAAGGAGAATGGGAGTGTATAAACCCATCCTTTTAGGTGGGCACAGACCCAGGTTCAGTACCGATGGGGTATCACCCTTAGACATTGGTGTTGAACAGATGGATGTGGAAGATCACTCCTTGACAAATGTGGACAGTAATGGTAAGGAGTTTATGAGAAGTTTTAGCACAATGTTTAGTTTAGAGGTTGGCAAGTTGAAAGACATTCTGTAAAGGAACTGGAACATCTTGCACACAGAGAAGGGATTCATTTAGAAATTGGGGGATCAACCTATTTTGATTTTTAAGAAGGGTAAGAACATTATGGAAGCTGAGGACAGTAATATGCATAGGATAAATGCCACGTTTAAATGCGAGTCGTGTAACTATTGTAAATGTATTTCAACAGGAGCTAATTTTAATGTTGGTGGCAGTGGGTTTAAAATCAGGGGAAGGTTTAACTGTGATTCTAAGTCTGTCTACTTGGCATTTTGCCAAGTGTGCCCCGCGTTTTATGTGGGGAAGACTGACAGGAAATTCAAACAATGAATTTATGAACACATTTATGACATTAGGAGGAAAAATAAAGTTAATGCTTTGGCTAAACATTGTGATGAGAACCCTACCCATACCTTTTTGTTTAGAGTCATTGATCAAGTTACAGTTGAGTTAAAAGGGGGTCCCCAACAACTCTTGTTAGAAAAATGTGAGTTAATTTGGCAACTGAGGTTGAACTCATACAACCCTCCTGGTTTGAATGAGATCACCTCTTTGGCATGTATTTTAAAACTAAGAAATTTGTTGTGGTAAGGCAACCATTGTTGAATTTTATTAAGATGTTATCTTTGAGAAGCATTTGTTAGTTACTGTTATATGTTTTATATTCACATATACGTTTTAAAAAAAAATTCAGTGTTATGGAATTTTAAGAGTTTGTTCAACCAGCAGTTTGTATTTATTAAGCTTTTGATTCACTGAAGCTTGATAGGTTAATTACAGGTGTAAAGTGTTTTAAAAGAGAGTAACATGATTCACTTTATGTTATTGCAATTTGTCTGAGGAAGTCTACCGATTGTGTAAGGTAGACGAAAAGTGCATTATAACAATAAATTCTGTGGTATTTATGGTTTCCAGGAGCCTTTTTTGTACTACTTAGTTGGTGTTCGTGTTTTTGAGCTAAGACAGCTAATTAGATCAAACAAAGCAAACTATGAGGTTAAGATAGCCTTCCAGGTGAAAGATAACCATGGGGCCTTCTCCAGCTATGTCAGAATTCTCAAGCGCAGCACACAGCAATGTGCTGAACTGGTTGTTAATGTTGCCACATTCACAGAGCCTGGAAACATAGTGAACCTGTTAGTGGACAAATTCAATTCCAATTTTACCCCTCTCAACCCCAACCATCCCCCAAGAAATACCAAATATAATCTCTCCAACTATTATTAGGGAGCATGTACTAGCTGCACTCACTAAATCCAAAAATACAGCCTCATTGGGCTCTGATAACTTCACAGGATGCTGTCTGAATAATCTTAAAACAGATTGTGTGCCACAAGAATGGAAGACTATGATGGTCTTGCCCCTTCATAAGGGTAAACCTTCAACAGATCCTAGAAACTACAGACCCATTAGGTCTGACTAGTCTTATTTGCAAAGCCAGGGAAAGAATCATGGAAATTATCAACAAGGACACAGGACACCTCCAGAAGCCGAATCTACCCCGGTCTGGCTTTGTGAAAGGAAGGTCATGCTTACTGAACTCGCTGGACTTCTTTGAAAAGGTCACTAAGGCAAGGGATGAAGGGAAAGCAGTATGTACTGCCTACCTACAGCTGGCTTAAGCACTTGACACAATACCCTTCTCTTAGGCATTGTCAACAAACGTATGGAAGTGGGCATAAATCCCTTTAACACATTAGATAGCTAGCTGGCTCATGGATAGAAACCAGATGGTTAGGATTACTAAAGCCACCTCCAGTAAAAGGCTTGTCACCAGTGTAGTCTCTGAGGGCTCTGTGATGGGCCCGTTCCTCTTTGGCATCTACTTTTCAGAAGTAAAAGCCAATGTCAAAGGCCTCTGGTCAACCAAGTTCGCAGATGATTGCAAACTGTGTGCAGTCATTGAATCTCCCAAGACAAGAAAATCCTTCAGAAATGTCTAACACAGGCAAATGTTCGGTGCCAAAGGCATGGCTTAAAGCTCAATACCAAGAAATGCATTATAGTACCTTTTGGGAAGTCAGCCATACCGGGTAACTACATCAATACACCATCCATAAAAACTGATTCACTGGTCAAGGATCTTGGAACTCATTTAGATGGTAGCCTGCTCTTCCACCAACATGTGTCCAAGGTAGTAAGAAAATCCTTCTATGTTGCTCAACTTATAAGAGCATGGCATCTAGGTCCAGAGAGGTCATTGTACCACTATATTTGTCCCTCATCAAATCCATTGTAGAATATAATGCCCCCTTTGGTATGTACCTGACAAGACGTATGGAGGAACTGTAAAGTCCACAAAGGATCCTTACAAAAAATACAGTACTAAACAATGCCTTACTCTGATTACCTCAAAGCCCTGTCTTTTTAGTCACTATCATACAGACTTGAGAGGTAATCTTTACCTGTAGTGCAACGCATCCCTGAACCCTGTTTTAATGAAACTTTTAGATCCGCAAAACAAGCAGCATCAGGCTTATTAGATCAAAAGACCTACATTTTGCTTGCATCATAAATAAGACATCTTGGAACGAGATGTTTCTCAGAGAATTCCTAAACTCTAAAACAGGCTCCTCATCCATGTGAAGCAGAGTTCCTCCCTAACCCCAATTAACGACATCTTGGATCAATGGATCGGTAATCAGAAATTCATCCCTGGTCTGGCACCTATGTATCTGATGGACAGAGGGAGTCAAGTAAATCACCCCCATATAAATCAATTTGTGGGTCACATTTGCATTACATTGTTAGGTTTCTAAGGGCCCTAGTGGTCGTTAGCTTAGTAAATACCTATGAATATATGAAAAATCAAATTAGTGAGTTTGCTGAGCCTGTTATGGTACTGATAAATTCTTTAGATAGCAATAGAAATGTTTTACAAGGCAAACGGAAAATATTTATATGGAACACAGAAATGTATAATATGGTTTCATAAGTGACCAAAATTTAATTAAAAACAGAACTGGTATAACGCTTAAGAGAGTTCTGACTGTGAACAAATGTTTACCCCCCAAAAATTCAGAAGTGTTGAAATTTGTTGTCTATTGATAGATCTAGATTTGTCATAGAAGATAATTATATTGTGTTTAAACATCTAGATTATAGTATACATATTAAAGACAATTTAACTGCAATAGTCTTTATGTAAGATATATTGCAATATGTTGTGGCTGTTAAGATGACTAGTAAAAGACTAAGTAAACATTTCTGAACACAATTATTCAATATGTATCTTTTGACTTTTCCCGGTTAGGGGTCGCCACAGTGGAACTCTGGTCCACTAATGATTGGCAGTGGATTCTTATGGTGCTGAGTTGCCAGCCCGACACCCAACCTTCAAAGAAGGCACACCCATTCACGCACACACCTACCTGCATGTTTTTAGATGTCACTTGACCACAGGGAGGACATGCAGACTCCACACAGAAGGCTCTCCAAGTGAGAATCAAATGGGAGAACCTCTTGGTGTGAGGCGACAACGCTAACCGCTGCACCACCGTGGCGTATTCAAAATGTATCAAAGATATAAAAAAAGATTGTGTTTAAACACAACCATGAAGAGTGATACATTTTTATTTGCAGCTTTAGAGCAGGTAGAATTCTCCCACTGAGGAGCTGATGATACACTTCTAAAAGAACATGACTACTGTTTATGTACAACAGAAAGATCTGTCATAACTGTGTGAGTATCCACAGTAGGCTTAAATTAAGAACATTACAGTAGTCAGTTGCACTTATTCATTAGTCCACTGCTTTATCAAATGGCTGAATCTAATGTTTAAGATGTGTTTGCTGTCATTAAGATTTGTTTTGATTGTTGCTACAAAAACACTTAACCGTTTTAATATTTTATTTGTGATGTTTCATTAGTCGTGCTTCTTGTAGCACCCTTTTGTGTTTAACAAGGAAATGTAAATTACCAAACGTCTATATATATCACAACCCAGATCCAAACAAGAACTTACCTGACCTGATCTTTTCCAAAGAAAAGTACTTATTTAATAATAATGATTTGTTTTTGCCTGAAATTTCTCCTCAAAATGGTTGCCAAGAATTATCTTTGACATTTAATTATCCTCAGTTGTAAAGTGCAATATTCTCATCACTGTGACAACAAGCTATTATACACATATTTAGGGTGTATAATTGACCTGTATAAAGAAAGTTTTTTTTTTCTGACCTCCTTCACATATTCAAACTTAGATAATTTGTAGCTGAATTAAAAATGAAATTACAAAAGTCCAAAGGCATGGATTCCTTCTTATTGACATAAATTTCTTTAACATTTTTAATGTCTTTCATTTATGTTCATTCTGTGTGCTTGCAGAAGTATTTCTTTTTATTTCCTCTGCAAAATCTTTATTAAAAATGTCTATATCAAGCATGATGTTTTAAAGCCTTGAAGCTCATTAACGTTGTGCCTATGTAAACTTAATGCTCACTTTAGTCTTTTAGTCTGGACCCATACAAAGTAGATGTTGTCTGTTGAAATCTTTTGGCACAATTAGCTTAACAAAAGTATGCTTATTTGTGGACTTTGATTAAATAATTCAGTCTTTCACTGATATGTTACATAAATATTACAAACTAACTTTTCTCCAGTGTGGTTGTGGGACCAATGGCATTCATAAACAGTGACAAGAACTGAACATAAACAATAATGTGGGATATGTAAGGCAACCCCATGCTACCAGTGTATGTACCTATGACAACTGGATTCATAGTTATGAAAAATTCATACAGACAGAATGGGGCGTAGCTTTTATGACATACATTTACTGTGAACCAGAGTGCCTACTGAAATGTCAAGATTAACAACAAGCCCCAGAATGCAAAAAGACCAAACACAGAACAGTGAATGCTAAACATTGCTTTTTTGCCTACAAAGTTAACACATTACATTGTGCATGTGGGGGGGGGGGTGCAAGACCCTTCACACATCTCAGATGTGCATAAACTAAATCCAAGATTGTCATACATCCAAATGAAAAGAGATCAGCAACTTAGGACTTAATGCATATTAGTCCACATTTCAGTCTTGACATTCCAGGACCCAAACTAATGACTCGCGGCATTTCAAAAACTTACCACAACGTGCCCTGAAAAAGACTTGAAAACAAGCCTAGCAGTACAAAGAAAATTTAAATGTTAAAAAGCTGGTGTATCAATCAACACACAGTGTTCATATTTGAGAAAAATGGAATAAAATTAACATTTTTAAATACAAAAAAACAGAAATCACACTGTATGGCAAGATTGCTAAACAAGTACTTATGGAGTGCAGAACGATTCCATTAACCCTTTTCTCACAACAACGTAGCCATTTACACAAAAAATTGTGTTGGAAGTAGCATGAAGTGCCGATTACTAGGAAAATGTGGTTCTGCACAAACGTTACTGCACTGTTCTTTCGGAAAGTACAAAGCAGAGTCAAAAGTAAAGAGATGCAATAAATAATTTTAATCAACATTTAGTAAAACTCTGTACAGTAGTTCAGTAGTTTGGCACATTTAAATAAAAGAGAAAAAGAGAAGTTTTAAACAGGAAACAATTCCAAACACAATCTTGCTTTTACTTTTGTACACAAAAGTACAGAAAAATGTATTTATAAAAGACACACACATACACCTAACAATAAATACGTGCTTTCATTTTTCAATAATTAACAGAGAATTTTTTTTCAGGAAACATTTAGCTTGTTCAGAACTCCAGCTGCATGTTTCTGTTACAGAAGCCCATAGTAAGTGGACCCTGCATAAATAAAAATGGTCCCTGCAACAGCTTAGCCTTCTACGGCACAGCCTGCAGCATATGCATATCTTTACTGTAATTCACACAATTCACAGTACCAGACAAAGAAAAACACAGCATCATACTAGGAATACGGGGTTAACAGAATAATTCTACAATACAAAGCTGGTTCTTTTCTGCATAAAGTACATTAAAATAAAAACAAGGCAATTCTTCTGAAATGCAAGAACCGTCAGATTTTCATTCTTTTTTTTTTCTTTTTCTTTTTTTTGTTTGCTCAAAGGGACCTTGAAAAGACGTCCCCTAAAGTGGAAAAAAAAATATTTCCTGGGCCAGCCAGCCTACACAAAATTAAAATAGTCTGGATTTTTTTTAACAAAGTAAGGCATTTCATACCATATAGGGAGATTTAAAAAATGTGCATATCTCATTAACCACCTTAATAATCATCTCTTCTGATGTTATCTGTACAGGTTTAGGAAAAAAATGGTTGCATATCTTGTCCTTAACTATGTGGATAAGGTCCCAAGAGCATATGGCATTTATCTCTAGGCTGTTTTCTGAATTTACAAATTCCTTTATTTTGAAAGTCTCTTGTATGCTGCTTTTGTTTTACAATCTAAATACCCTCTATAAATAAAACCATAATTTCAACTCTCCAAAAGCATCTATTTCAAAGTACACACTATCTTTGTCTTCGATGTAGTAAATATATATATATATCTATATATGTGTGTGTGTGGGTCCCCTACAAACTCCCGAATGCACGGAATCCCGACGCCCAAAATACCGAGACGAAAAGCCCGAAACCCCACATTACCAAAACGTTGAAAGAGCGAAATTCAAAATCGCGAGACTAATACATACATACAGCACACACACAAACATACACACACCCTCCCCCATAACCAAACAAACCACTCTACATTAAAGATAATGTGCCCCCCACACCCCCTACTTTATTATTCTAACTCTGAGATTGCAGAAATATATACACAAGGCAAACTCACACCCACACGCTTACACATACACACACACACACACACACACACACACACACACACACACACACACACACACGCACACACGCACACACGCACACACGCACACACACCACAGTCACAACACACACTTACACACACTAAAGCCCCTCACAAACACACTTACACACACATACTTACCTGAACCGCAACACCAGAAGCACTAACTCAAAATCCCTTAACATTGGGATTTTGAATTTCGCGCTTCTGGTCTTTTGGTAATGTGGGGTTTCGGGTTTTTCGTCTTGGTATTTTGGGTGTCGGGATTCTGTGCATTCAGGATTTCGTAGGGGATATATATATATATATATATATATATATATATATATATATATATATATATATATATAAATGCATATGGGCAATTCATTTACAACAAAAGCTTCTACCAGAAAAAAGGAATAAATCTAATCATTTCTGGGTACCTTTGAAGTCTTCTTTCTCTCAAAATATCTCAGGATTTATTTTCATTACAAATCATACACTACGAATAATGTTATAGTTATGATACAATAAAAGTATATGCTATGACAAATTCTACCCTAACATCTCTGAGAAAGTCTGTCAAACATTAGCTTGATATAAACAGTTTGGCATGATTACCTCATTATTTTCTCCATAAACAAAAATTTGACTGTCATATTATGCTCAGAAGACAAAACTGGGAGGTAGCTAAAACCTTTGAACAACCTATTTCTTGTGCATAAGCTTCCAACAGAATATAATTAGACTATAAAATAGTCTTTTTTTTTTACTGAATCACTGCCTGCAATTTCAGTTTGCTTGATACCTTTTTTATAGGAAATTCTTCTAAATGGTTAAATGGTGTCACTATCACAATATCCTTCGCTTCCACTGTGACTCATCACGTCAGCTTGGTGAGGAAAACTCCTTGCTCAACAGAACTGATCAGGAAAACAATGAAAAATGAGTAATGGAAAAGGTTTAGCATTATCTGCAAGGGGTAAGCCACTCCCACAACCCTAAGGCATCTCTGCAGTCACATTAAGACAAACAAGATGGAATGCAAATTAATCGTACTTAGAAACCACGCTTGCAGTGATTTCCTCTTTAAACCAGTGATTACGGAGTTCAGCATGGGAAAGTCAAAATCAGCTAGATAGTACTTCATCTTATCCACCCTCAACAATGAGTACAGAAGCCACTTCTACTATAACAGAATGGGGATATGCACATGAGTGCTATTAAGGGCAAACCTTTTGTTTATTTCAATATTTTTATTATGACTAAGCCAGTAGTCAACAGTAGAATCCAGCAGTAGTAGCAATAATCATAATAGAATAAAAAGCATAGTATTTTTAATTGTTAAAAACAAAGAAGTGAAAGTTACTGTATGCCCCAGATTTAACAATACTAAGGCCAAATTAAAAGAAAAATCATATCCTTTAAGAAAAGCTTTTCTTCCATTTTAGAGGGCATAACAAGGCTAAATTAATGGTCAGAATATGGCTACGTCCCTTTCCCTATACATACCCAAGCATAAATATATAGGAAGGGATTATCAATACAAATATGTCCAATGATTTTTGTTTTCAGCATCTGCAGAGTTTCCATAAAGTCTTTTTTTCTCCTTCATTTACATTTATAGGACAGCACACAACAATTAGCTGTATGTGGGATTTTGTTTTTCTTGAAATGCAACACCACAGTCTACAAAAAAAAAAAAAAGATGAAGAAAAAATAAACCTTTATTTCATGATACTTGCAAATATCATGCTAGACTGAAGATCTGAATTGATCTTAAGAGAAAATTACTCTCTTTGAACTTTAGCCTTTTCAAAGTGAACAAAAGTAGTCAGTTAAACAGTACCCTGTATTATATGCAGCAAGCCACCACAAGGTTGGTCATCCCTTGACCAATAATGGACTGTGCCACAGGTACAATGCCCCAGGATTACAAAAGGGAGATTTTCTGGCTGGCCAAAAACACTATGGTAGTTATACACAAGAATGGCAGGAAGTGATGTCAGTGGAGGAGTTGGAGTCCTTTATTAAGAAAGAAACACTTCCATAAAGCATTGTTTGTATTGTATCTTTGTACTTAGAGTGATGTTAGTGTGTTAAAATTGCCCAAAGTACTTGTATGCCTGATTGCAAAATTGCCTATGGCAATGATGGGGCCTTCTATAGTATGATCTTGTTTTACTGATGTATCTCCTGGTTTCTAGAATCTAAGTGGCCTTTATACGAGTCATGCCAGTCATAAATGAGTTCTTCCTTCTCATTTAGATATACTGGCAGTAGTGTAAATCAGAGGCACCTCGCTCTGGTGTAAATCAGAGGCACATCGCTCTGTTGTAAATCAGAGGCACCTCGCTCTGTTGGAACCTTATCACTTTCATTTTTTTTCACTTTTGCCTAAATTACCCCAATGTGCACTATTCAGACAGTGCCTAAATTACCCCAATGTGCACTATTCAGACAGTGCCTAAATTACCCCAATGTGCACTATTCAGACAGTGCCTAAATTACCCCAATGTGCACTATTCAGACAGTGCCTAAATTACCCCAATGTGCACTATTCAGACAGTGCCTAAATTACCCCAATGTGCACTATTCAGACAGTGCCTAAATTACCCCAATGTCCACTATTCAGACAGTGCCTAAATTACCCCAATGTGCACTATTCAGACAGTGCCTAAATTACCCCAATGTGCACTATTCAGACAGTGCCTAAATTACCCCAATGTGCACTACTCAGACAGTGCCTAAATTACCCCAATGTGCACTACTCAGACAGTTGCTCTAACCTATTCACAGTAGTTGCAAATATTCAACAAAATAAAGTAGCTGAATTGCAGGTTTTTCAGATTGTACAATTTCAGATAACAACAACCCCTCATACATTTCCTGAGGTGTCAAATGTGTCAGTGGCAATTGAGAACTCTTAGTTCAAAGAACTGAGATATGGAAACCACTATTAATATTACTTGTGTGTAGTATGGAAACACGTGTTTTGTATCCTGAATGTTGTACAAATGTGCTGTATTCACTGAAAAGTATTTTACTAGTACAACTTGTATATCTCTACCATTATACAGTGGTAGAGTACTACAAATCTGGTACAACCTTCTGTTTTTTTGAACCAGTGTTACAGTTTTTCTTCTTCTACTGAGGCAGAAATGCTTTCTGAATTATTTTTCCACCTCTGCTGATGCACTGCTAACCCCCCCCCCCCCGAATTCTTTTACACTGTCAGGCCATCAAACACCTCAGCATAAGGTGGGAGGGTGGCCTAATGGTTAAGCTGTTTGCCTTACAAAAACAAGGTGCAGGGTTTGAGTCTCGCAAGGGATAATTGGCTAGACTTAAAATGTCTCGCAAGAGCAGTTAGCCTAGTACTAACCTATGAGCCAAATTATTTATTCTCTATGCTGTGCACAAGTCTAAATAACTACCATCTGTGAAGATTATGTACCCTCAAACGAAAACCATCAACAGACAGATCACTAATTCAAAAAAACAAAAAACTTGGTAAACTGTGAGCACTCATTGTTTCTCTTATCTGCAGCAAAGGCAGTGGAGAAAAGTTGTACAAGGCTCTGTACACTTTTGTAGTAGCTGTTGTCATCAGTAAGACTGAGCTCTGCTTATGTATGATTGTGCACAAAATCTGATAAGAAAACTACACACTTCTGTGTCTATATCACATTATGCAAGCAGAGACAATGTTCCCTATTACAGCACATGTGAAAATGAGCTTAAAAAAGGTGGCGGTACCCTCTCTTCCTTTGATTCCAGGAAAATACGATATTTCATAAAGGAAGGAAGGAGCAGTTTCTGGTAACTAAATTATACAAAAATCATATTCTTGGAGAAAAGAAATGTCTGGGTTCAGTTGAACTGCAGGTGAGGATAGACTTTTTTTTACTACGGAGGAAGGACATGCTCTTCTGCTACAGGAGAAACCAACATGGTTATAGACAGATCAGATACATTTTCACATTAACTGGAAAGAAATGAGGAATAATCACAAAAAATATATATTTTAAAAGGAGAGGAAGTTAGGTCTGATGATGTTACAAAACTGGATAGAATTAGTGACTGAGCTCTTCATTTCTATCTACAAAACGGTAAAAAGAGTGCTAGCAGGGTGGTATAGAACAGGTACAGGTAAATAAGCAAATATCTATGAACCTATACATTTACCCTGGGGATCACTTTGATGGCTGTGCTAGACAGAGACACAGGGAACTAATCTAAGAGGCCGGCGAAAGCCAACACATTCCGGCTAGGCTTATAAATGCCTTCGGGCAGATAGCCTAGTACCTACCTATGAACCCAAGTCACAAAGAATACAGAAGGGACTCAAGTATCTTCTAGGGAATAAGGTACAAGGTTCAGACAAAGCTGAAGGTGTTACAAGATGGCAATGGTGCCCTCTCACCTACTAGTAAAATGTTATTTTCTTTCCTTAGTAACCACTATGGTGCCCCAAGTCTGGAAGTTGGTGATGGTTGATATCATGCAAAAGGGGTTCTTAGAATATGGGAAATATTAGCAAACTTGTTAGTTTTACTTCCATTTTTTGGAAAGGCCATTGAAAACATTTTGCATGACAAGCTAGTGAAATTCTTAAAATAGGACTTCTCTTGCTAGTGCAAACATATGGCTGCCTACAGCACAAGTGTTCCCAGACTAGATGGATTTAGTTGCATGACTAAGTCTTTACCCATATAAACAAATGGAACTTTGTGCATGCTGCACATTTGGCTACAGCAAACATTTTTGTTTTTTGGACGCCATAGGATCAAGACTCAAATATGGATAGATACTTAAGTCAAAGTCAGTATTTCTTCTCTTCCACCATACCTGTCAGATTACTACCTTTATCCAGCTGTCCAGTTTGTTCTTTCAGGTGTTTCAGATGCACATCCCAGGGCTAGGAGAGAATCTTATGACCCAAAGTTTTTCCATCAGGTGTGATTAAACAGCTCATTCATTTCCCCCTATAGTTAGCATCGGGTAGGAGGGAGTGGCCAGTTTTCACTTCCATTACACTGGCCTACCATCCCCTCTTGGAGTTCTCCCTTCAGTGTCCCATCCACATTTCATTTAGTGCTGCATAACGCAGGGAGTGTGCATCTGTATGCTAACTTTCCTAGGCAGTCTGTTTGTATAAGGGCAACATGTGCTCAGCAAGCCTGTTTTTTTGGTGTAACACCTAGATACCCCCCCCCACACAAGATGTCACTTAAGTGACAATCAACAGTCTCATCCCTCTTGCAATGATGAGCAAGCCACAGTCACCATCCACTCCCATCCTCATTACCCTGGTTCTTCTAACACCCAAACCACTCATCAAAAGCAGATCCTGGGAGTCAGGGGCCTTCATTCCTCCACATCTGACAATCAAGTTCAGTTTCTGAACTATCTTCTCCACTAATGAACAACCTGGTCTCTCTCACTCAAGAGGAATTTTATGTCACTGCCCTGAGGTGGCATGATTAGAATTCAGAAATATCCTACAGGACTTTACATTCATCCTGTGTACAGGAACAGAATACCCAGAAACTGTTGGTGTGACGGAAATAGAAACATTTTAAAGCAGGAAAATTCTAGCTAAAACCTTTAATATTCAGAATGGTGGTCATCACTTTAATATGCTGTCATGATAGAAAAAGATAAAGATGTGATGAACAGTCTGAAAATAAAAGTACTTACCATAATAATAGATCTATGTTGCAATGTTTGTCTGGTTCAACCTGTGGGTTACTAGATCCAACACCGGCCATTTCCAAAGACTTCAGCACCCTAGCTCTAGGGTTTTCAATCCATAGTACCTTGCTCTCTCTACAGCCAACTCAGACCACAGACCTCAAAAGGAAAAAGGAGGAGAGATGCCTCAACAACTCAGCTGTCCAATGCTCAGGAGAAATAGAAGACAGGGGTGGGGTTTGCACCCGACAAAGAAACAACATTATCTGTTGTTATGGTAAGTACACAACATTTATATGTAATGTTCTTTTCTGTTCAGCTTCAACCTGCAACAGAGTCCTCAGCCACATGTCATCACAGGGAGGTCCTAGGAGAGAACATTGTGCAATACAGTGGAACCAAAGGAGGCCCTAGACCTCAACCATATATCCAACTTGCAGTGAGACACAAAAGTGTGTGCACCCACCCAAGTAGCCATAGCACAAATGTCATCAGTAGAAACTCTTGAAAAAAGAAGACCATTGAAGTAGCCATAGATAGTCATGTCATTTAGATAAGCTGACTTAGACATTGGCATGCTCAACTCTGCCTTTGAAATGGAAAAAAACAGCTGGTCAGTCTTCCTGATAGAATTGGTTCTATCCAACTAAAATCTCAGTAGCCTGTGAATAGCAAGGCAATGCAATAAATATTCTCCCTTGTTTGAAAAACTGGGAAAACGCTGGTAAATGAATGGCCTGTTTCAAGATGTTTTCTGATGCAACCTTACAAAAGTAGGATCTGTTCTGACAGAAACCCTATCCTTATGAAAACTCAAATATGCCAAGACCAAAGAAAAGGTCAGCAGTTCTGAACAAACTTGACCGAAGTGACAGCCACCAGGAAGTCCTCCAAGACAACTACTTCAAAGGAATATTACTGAAAGGTTCAAAATGGTGTCTAGCAAGAATGTGAAGCATAAAAACCAAATTTCAAGGAGAAACAGGATCTTGAACAGGAGGTCACAACAAGAAAGTTCCTCAGAGAAAAAGCCTTGGAAACCTTCAAATCCACTACGGGAGCATTATTCTGCCAGTATGAAAGATAGAAATAGTGGTTATCTACACTGCAGTAGTTCAACAACTAGATCCACAATGAAACAGATCGGCAAGGTAATCAAGAATGTCATCCAAAGGTGCTGGAAAAGGGTCCAAACCTTTACAAGATGCCCATAAAGAAATGCACTTCCACTTACTATCATAAACCTTTTGATAGATTGTTTCTGTGAAAAGAACAAAATTTGAACTCTGGCCATCAAGGAATTGGAAAAATCACATGGTTAAATTGACAGTCCTGTGGTTGGGTGGGGCCAAGCCTGCTGGATGAGAGATCAGATCTGGGATGAGTTCCAGCACCCAGAGAGTGTACCACAGAAGAGGCCACAGAAAAGGAAAGCAAACATGACGAGGTCAAAAAGGAGCAATGAGGATCACAGTCACTCCAAAGCAGGTGGATTTCTCAAGAAACTTCATTATCAGTCAGAGCATAAGCATTCAGGAGACCTGGTGGCTAAGCCTAAAGAATAGCATCCCTGAGTTACTGTCCCCTTTGGTCCTAGGAACTAGGGCATAATAACTACTGCAGTTTGTGTTGGATGGGAAAGCAAATAGATCGCAACATGGAGTGCCCCAACACCAGAAAATCCAAGCTGCTATCCTTGATTTAGGGACCACTTGTGGGGAAGAAAGTTATTTCTGCTCAGACGCTCTGCTGAAATGTTGGATTTACCTTGGATGTACATTGCTACCAGAAAAAGCTGAGATAAAATCAGCCATTGCCAAACTCTCATGGCCTCTTGAGAAAGAGGGTAGGATCAGGTTCCCCTTTGTTTGTTTAGATACCAAACCATAAATATATTGTCCATTTGCAAACAGAATTCTGAAAAGGAGGTCACAACAAGAACATCCTGATACTATGGGAGACTCCAACAGACTCCCATCAAAATGATGGCAAATCCATGGAATAGGATAAGACCATTAAGCTGCTAATGTCACTGCAGAATCCTCATATGGTACCTCATCAGAGGGACTAAACAAATTGCTGTAGCTATGTAACCTAGGAGCTTCAGAACTAGGGAGGCAGGAGGTTTTTTCTAAGACTTTAAGAAACTGGCTTCATTATGAAGTACAGCCACTCTGTGCACTGGAAGTCTTGCAATCTGAGACAGTGTTCAACTGACAGCCTAAGAACCCTGACATTTGAACTGGCTGAAGGTTGAACTTTTGATAGTTTGTGGTGCTTCCTAAGGAGAGAGAGAATTGGACTAAGGAAGCCCTCTTGCAGGCAGTGAGAAGGCAATCATACAGGTACAGAAAGACCTACTATCCTTGCAACCTCAGCCAGGCAACCGCAACTGCCATGCATTTGGCAAATACCTGGGGGGAGGGGTGGCAGTGAGACCAAAGGTCACCACTCTAAACTGGTAATGATGGTCTCCTAGCCAGAAGTGCAGATATCTTCAGGACTGCCTTGTTACCTTTATATGATGATAGGCATCCTTGAGATTGATAGAGTATGTCCCCAAAAGGAGGTAGAATGGACTGCACCGTGACCATCTGAAGCTTGGTCTGTTTTTAAAAGCAATTTAGCTTTCTCAAATCCAAAACTGGTCTGAGGTCTTTGTTTTTTCTTTGGAACCAAAAAGAATATTAAATAGACCACAGAACTTTACTGGTCTGCAGGGACTATTTGGATGACTATTTGTCAACAGCTTTTGAATCTCTGTAGCTGCATTCGTTCTCTGACAGAGTGGTATGTCGGGGAAAGTTTTTGGCATTTTTTTTTTTTTAGCAGAAATAAAAATGGAATCATGTAACCTTTGGCTACAATACTCAACAACCATGTGTATGAGGTGATGGCCTCCCAAACTTTCAGGTGTAGAAGCAAGTGACCACTGACTGCCTCCAGAGTAGGACAGGTCAAGCAACCTTTCAGTTATGCTGAAAGGCCCTTACAGAGAAAGCTCCATAGAAGTCCAGGTTCTGCCAATAACCTTTGCCATATGGACAGCGTCCATACTGGCTACCCCCCTTGCTGTCAGGAGAACATTAAGCAGGAGCATCCTGAAAAGACTGCTGTACTTTTTGAAAGAGATACTTACCCACTTTCTAGCTCCTACAAAAGGGTCTGTTGGAGTGTGATAAAATGCACTCTGATGGCACACAGTCTACCCATTTTGTTTGCTCCTGGTCAATGTGTCTAACTTTTGGCCATCAAAAGGGGCATTAACAAAGGACACCTTAAAGCAGGATGCAAAGTTGCACAACCTCATCCAGGTGTGACAACACATGGCAATGCCGGAAACAGCAGCTCGGAAGCGATAGACCTGACTGCAAAGCAAGCACATTGACACACTAGAAAAAGACTAAGGTGGACAACTGCATCTCCAAAGACTTTTGAGACTCTGAAGACCTCTGCGACTTAACTACTCTTTACACTTCAGACATAATGTCTTGTTAAAGCCTTGTCTGGTAAGCCAAGTAATTCAATGTCCTCAACACAAAGATGGCTGATGTGTTGGCACACCTCCCCATTTGTTCCAAAGCCCTGGATTCTTTATTAGGGGAACAGACCAACAAACTCCTCTGAGATGTCCTCATTGGTGGCTGCTGCTATCATGATAACATCAATGATAGGACCCTTACTCCAATGTTGTTAATCTTTGGAAAGGACAATATCTTACCAGGTGTTCTGGTATATCCACCACTGTATTAGGGTCCCTCCAAGCCCTCTACGATGCTAAATCAATAAACGTGTCTAGAGGGGGAATCACCCAGTATGTGGGGACCCCTTCCCTTCTCAAGGTCAGTATCCTAAGTGAGGGATTCCTCCATGGAATCCAGATGCTTCCTCTTGTACCACCTCTTGCTGTGACCTTCCTGCATGATCCACAAGAGTGGTACAAGAGGCAGGGGGCCCTGAAGACAGGACTGTATGAAGGTCTATTAGAGTGGGGTGGCCCAGAGAAAGCTAGTGTGAGTACACAGGCACAAAGGAGAGAATTTTGTTTGGCACCAACCACTCCATCTCTGACCCAGAGAGAATCCTTTCAGTTATATCAAAGGAGGATACTGAAGCTGGCCACCTGGAGTCCACACCCCTGGGATCTAAAGACTCCAAGATCTTTCCAGACTCCAGCTCTGCTCCCATCTGCCCCAATGCTGAAATCACTGCCAAACTATCAAGTGCAGAGAGGGATGGAGGACTCCAAGACTTGAAGCATCAACTACGATCCATAAATCCCAGCCCTAAAGGGTTGACTCAGAGACCCACTTAGCTCTGAGACTGCCAAAGTTCAGCAGGTCATGGCATCAGAACCAACCCAGATGTTAGTAAGACAACTGGCTTCAGAAACCTCGGAGCTACAAGGCCCGAGGGAAGAAACAAGCCAGTCTGAGTCAAAGCCTCAGATTGAGAAACTGAGGCCAATGCTTAGTTGCATCTGGGCCTGCAGGAAGGACTGCATCTGCTGCTCCAAATCAGCAGGTCTAATAATCCCAACTGATTGGGCAAACCTGAGGACACTACTGGTGAGGGCTTGGAAGCCTGCCTGCTGATATAAGGATCTGTAGGCCATGCCCAAACCAGAGGTCGGATTCCTGGGTGGAGTAGATGACTACTTTGTGTACAACTCCCTAGGGGTAGAGGGAAAAAAGAGAAGTGAACCCTGCCCAAGGAAGCTCCTTTTAACAGGAAAGGGCTAGGGACACTAAGCAATGGCAAAAAATCTTCCCAGTAATTTGTGTTGACAGGGAAAAGTTCCAAGGAGTCAGATCAAAAGCTAGCATGGATGCAACTGAAGGAGCCAAAGATCTTTGGACCTTCAGATCTGGCTGGTTAGAGAAAACATGGAGGGAAGATCCCACGACAGTCAAGAGTTAGCAACGTAAACCTAGTCAAACCTAACAGATACTTATGTATCTATCAATACTCCAATCAAAAGGGAATATGAATAGGGTGACAAAAAAAATAGGCAAATCACACCAAAAAGGATACACTCACAGCAAAACAAGACCTAGCTGCTGTCCTGGAAGGCAACAAATGTGATCTAAGATAGTTGTACAGAGCGCAAGTACTATAGGTACAGGAGGAAAAGCTTGGGGGCTGAAGTCTTTGGAAATGGCTAGTCACAGATCAGAGTTAGGTCAGAAAACTCACACGTTGAAGCCAGATGTAAAAGACATCAGATGTAATGTTTTTTGCAAGAGACTGTAGTTGTGGTTGCTCTGTAATGTCCTGCTAGAATAATATAAAGCAGGAAAAGGACAGAAAATGAAGAGGGATTGCCTGCATATCTAATCAAGGAAGAGAGAATGGAAACCTCAGATGATAATTTCCATGAGTTTCTACCTCACAAAGAATACTGTTCCAAAATATGACTTGAATGATATTTCCCAAGATGTTGATTTTGTGGGGTATGTGACAGATGATGACATATATTTTCTAAAGCATGTCTGAAGTAAAAGCAGGGATAATGTTTCAGCATGAAAGAAACAGAAAGGGTTATATGGCTTCATGCATAAGGGCCAGCAGATAGCGTTTGCTAGATGTTTAGGTAATATTACAATCTCCTGAGAAAATGTTAATGCGAGGTCAAGTGCAATTCAGAATTAAGCAGTATCACTAGAAATTCTGCAGTACTTTTCAGAAGACTTGAACTGGGGATTCTGTGTAGACATAATTAACTAGTGTCTATCCAAGGCATTTGTAAAGCTTTTGCAAAGGTGAACCAACAGTAATCTGTCCACTGGGAACATTGCTATTTTGTCAGATACCTCAGCAAATGGCTAAGATGGGCTGCATAGTGGTGCACTCCAGGCAGTGCTGCAGGCTTCTGTTATGCAGTAGGTGAGCAATCTAAACTGGCAATGAAGATAGACAAGCTTGTTTTAAGTCCCATCATCTGAGTGACCTCCAAAGTGTTTCTATGTGCATGGATTAAAGCTGAAACAAAACACTGCAGTACTTTTGAGAGTTAAATCTACGTATCTTTCAAGCACTAAACTCTTCACAATCCTTCAGTTGTAGCCTGGTATAGCTGAAAAAAGTCTCTTCCAAGCTTTTGTAACTTTTATAAAGAGAAGAGCACAGTATTCCAAACACCAATCCGTCTGACAACACCTCATGAATTCAAGAGGCATAATGTTGGAGTAGTTATCCAACTGGTTCTGTGTGGATGGATTGAAATAGAAATAAGTCAATGCATCAGTTTTTTGAGTGTTACAATGATCAAACCATCTTTCTCCTGCTGAACTCTTTACAATTCTTCAATTTACATAATGTAGCCTATCACTACTTTAGCCTAGAGTAGGCAAAAAAACTTCCAGCCTTCTGTAAAATTGATTCAAAGATTACAATATTCTGGACAACAGTTTTTCTTGCAACATCACTTCAATTCATACAGAAGGCATAACATAGGAGTAATCCTAGGCACTGGCAGATGTAGTATCTTACACTGCAGGCCACATTTACACTAAAGCTACATTAATGATAAGTACACTGTTAACACAAACATGGAGCACATATCATGAATACAGTCGATGCAGCCTAATTCTGAGTACAGTACGTATATCTAAAATGGCCTGTTCAAGAGGGATACAGGGCTCAATTACATGAATAGCAGACAGCCTACAGATGCAGTACATAATCTACGTGCCTTACCATATAATCAGAGGGTCTATATTAAATCAGCGAACGTGTAAAAAAGCGAATGCTGACTTATCGACCCTCTTTAAATGAAAGCTGAAAATCCCGAACACTCGCAAAATTGCTGGGCTGTTTTCAGGACTTTGCCATTTCCTCCACTGTGGTGCGATCTCGGAGTTGGTATATTTAAGTACTGTTTTGAAGTTTTTTTTTTTTTTGTGGAACAGATATTTTTTTTCCCTAAAAAAAACACTGTTCTGAGTGCTCGGGATTTTAAGCTTTCACTTAAAGAGGGTCGATAAATCAACGTTCGCTTTTTTAAGCATTCACTGATTTAGCATAGACCCTAATCAGAGGCACTATTGGTTTACATCAAAATTCCTGAATAGTTATGCAGACAAAACAGCACATAAAAGAAACCTTCAAATTTATGGAAAGGATTGTAGAATTTTTCTGCTATTCTTTATCATATCACTTTTATTTTCTGTTTGCTACCCACGTTCCAAAGACATGCAGGAGGTGGAGTGGACACACTAAACTGGCCATAGTTGTAAGAGTGCATATGTGTAGCATGGAAGAACACTGGCAGGGCTAGCAACCCAGAAGTGCAAACATTCACTCTAGATAATGTTCTCTGTTGATGTGGTACCTCAACTCCATGGGCAAAAATGGGAAAAAGAAAGTTACGTAAGACTGGATGGACTAATCTGGTCTTTACTCCTCTTTCCATTCATGAAATCTTGTTACTGCAAAATATATTATGTTCTTTTTAAAAGTTTAACCTCATCCCCTTCATGTCTCTCTGCATTTTCATTCCCAGCATTCTCCTTAACTTTTCTACTACCTTGCTCTTTAACTGCCTCACTTCACTCTTACCTAACTTCTTTGCATTAGCTTCTTCCTCTTGAATCCCTGTGCATAACATACCCCACTTCTTTTATTCATTTCTCCTGCTCTCCCTTCTTTTATCTTCCTCTCCACTTCTTCCTTTCCTTACTTGCCCTTTCAGTATTCAACAAATGTTTCTTGCTTTACTCTGTCCTTTGGGGTCCAAGGACCACGTACTTGAAAAAATATTCTTACATTGCATGTAGGGGTTTTAATAATTATAGTCTGAATGCATCACTGAACTGCTCTGTTTCTCTGATTTGTAGTTTTTACCATAATTAATATTATTCTTTTAATTGTAATCTATTATTGTGATATTGAGTGCTAGTGTTTTTATCCCAGGCCTCCACTGAAAATGGACTTGACCCATTTTAGACTAACTGAACAAAAAAGCGAAACGCTAGCAGCACCATCCTATTGAAAGAAAGTGGCATGTTTTTGGCAGCACTGTTTAGGCACTCCGAATACACAAGCCCAGATTTAGAACATAATGGGGCAGTATATCTCATGAAGAAGCTTTGAAACATGTTCACTATACAAGCAGCACACACAAATGGAAGCATCAAAGACAGACCGATCAATGAATGGGACATTGCTGATGGACAATCTACTGCCCCACATGACATGCACATACTCTCCAGAATGGACTGCCTGGCTCTACTCAGTGCAATCCTCTTGTCAGTGTATCAGTTTGGTAATTTTCCAACGCAAACCATTTTTGTGAAATCTAAGAGACGCTTTGTTTACTAAAGTAAAGTTTAACAGAGATGAAACCCCCCCCCCCTTTCAATTTCTTTGTACATTTCTGACAGCTGCGCCTTTTAACCGTGCTGCTCAAAACTACAATCAAAATGAATTTTTTTTTCTTATTTCTTAGTGTACATTTCTCATAAAATGAAAATGAACTGAACTCTAAACCCTGATCAATCCTCACACACGATCACACGACGAAAGATTTGCTTGTATGAAGTTTAAGTAATGCCCAGAGAGGTCCTCTGTCACACTGCATAAAACATTTTTGCTACACCAAGTATCCCACATTTATACAAAATACATGCAAAGGCTCTGTAGCATTAATTCAGTACAAGGTACAGGTACCCTATTACATAAACAGACAAAGCTTCAGTTTTGTTTGCCTGGGAGAACAGGGATAATTACAAAGAGATGTTTTCTATGGTCTAACTCTTTATAGTAATTTTAGAAGCAAGTATAATTGTGTCCTTTAAAATGCTTGCATTTCTGTTTTGAACGTCAGTCAGCAGTAACTACAGAAAGGTTAAACCATCTTAATGAATGAGGTGCATATTCAGCCATTAAAAAAATCTCTATACAAGTGAAGTGGAACCAGTGTAAATGAAGCCAATTACCACACTTGCCAAGGCAGTTAAGACATTACTTTAAGTTAGATGCACAAAAAAATTCAAGTTTCTCACAATGGATTTATACAGTGTATGACAGTTTGAGGATGAAAATCTCAATGAATCATGAAATAACTACCTATCATCTTAACAAACATGCAGATAGCAGTGTGTGCGAATGCACTCATGCTGAAATGGTCGTAATGTGACAAAGCTTGTTCCTGTTAGTCGTAACACCAACTCATATCCTTAACATTCCACCACCATTGCACATCTTGCATCACAAGCCCCAGGCTATTTCTGTGGTCTTCATATCCCACTCTGCCTGACCAATTGCAGCACGTATGCATGCATGTGTTTTTATGAGAAGATACTGCTTTTCAGGATGGCCATCACTTCCAATATCTATGCTTGAATTTGACTTTCTAATAACTTTGCTCCTTGGCATTTAAAATTAATAACTTAAAGATAATGAAATGTAACAGGCTGTTAATATGATACTTTAACTCTTGGCAGGGAACCACTACATTAAAAGAGTTCATACTCCAAAAATCAAGTACTGTTGTTTATATGGCATCACATTACCCATATTCTGTGTTTGATGACTGTGCTGCTTAAGTCTAGAAGTGTAGAACAACTGTCTGCTAGCTATTCAGCACAGGGTATGTCTTATCAAGGTTCCCCTTTCTAAAGGTGCTCATTCTTGTACTATGCTTGATCATGGAGTATGGAGACAAAATACACTTGCCCTCCCACCTTCAAAAGTCAACAGGAATGGGAAAGGCAAAGTATGTTCCCTGCTTGTTGCAGAACATTTCATCACTAGGCAAAACCTGGAGAGATATACCTGGATCAGTACACACCCCATTCTACATGGAAAGTTGCCTTGAATGCTCACAGGATGGCTGTCAAAGGGCATATGGGGAGAGCTGCATTCACGCTACTTGCTAATCTTCCTCTACCGAGATTCTTTGCTAGTGCGTTTTTTGTACTGTACATGGAATGTTGTCGATCTCTTGATTTTCTGTCTCCATCTGCTATACTCGCACAGCAGGACCGGCTGCTGCTGTCAGGGGCACTGTGGAACCACAGTCATAGTCCAAATCCACAATGGTATGTGTGTTAGCATTTAAGCTGCTCACTGAGGTACCTGTCTGGCGATCTCGGAAACTCTGGATATAACTCTAGAATAAAAAGGAAAAAAGACAAATTTAAGCAGACAAGCATGCTCTCTAGAGGGCTTGACACAAATGAAATTTCAAAGCAGACATACAACTTAAAGCGCTTTCATAATGACTTTGGTAATCGAGTGATGCAAATCTTTACTTAGGCCATACATTCTACTTTGATATCACCAAATAGTTCACTAAACTACTGCCAAAGTGGAAAACAAAGGAAAAATTAAAATAATTCTATATTCCATTTGTAATGGTGACAATTTGCTTTCAGTTTTATTGACACAAAAAGAGAGTTTTAAGTAGTAAGTTTCTTTAGAGATGGACTGATTTCTATTTGCTGTTTAGCTATATTAATGCTGAGCTTCTTGGCTCCATGTCAGCTTTCTATTTTTTAGCAAAAATTGCAAGTATGAATATAATCACTGCAAAAATAGCACAATTACTGGTACTTAAGCATATTTTGTTTAGGAAACTATCACTAGCAAAATGCAGGTATATTCTTTTATTAAAGCTAGACATCATACCCATTAACCTCTCAGCATAGGAAATCTGGACAAAGCCAAAAATAATGGGAGGGAGAGGGAATAGGCCCAAAAACAGGGACAATTTTTAAATACTGTTCCTATAAACTTAGAAAATTGACAGAATAACATATTTTGCATTATTATGCATTTTCTGAAGGGTACGTAGTCTGAAACTCAAAAGACCATCATTACATAACTTTAATCCTTAATGATTTGCCATAAAACCACAGATTTTTAAGGGGAAAAGTTGAAAAATTAGGCAAAAATCTAGACATGCTTCAAAAATCTGGACAGTTGCGAGGTATGATAGGCATGTACATTGATAGCTAACTCATTTAATGCTGTAGTTTTACTTTATTTTTCATTTTCTATATATCCATATTATTTATATATATATATATATATATATATATATATATATATACTGATATCTGATTATTGTGAAAGCCCAACTGGGTAGAAGCCCGTTTGTCAGCAGAGGCCCAGGGTGAAAAGCTCCAAATAATTACAAAACATTTTAAGAGTAATAATTTTACAATCTTCAAAAATAAAACAAAAATATTTGCAGTTTAAATAATTATAACAAATTAGTCATAAAATAAAAGCAGTGGTTTAGAATCAATGCCAGGTATATGGCATTCATTTAATATTTACAGAAATTTTAGACAGTTTGTACATAAATTAAATTGTATAGAAATTAAAGGTAAGTTAGTCTAATGCAAACAGCAATTGCAATATGAAGTGAAGCAAAACAGGCTTATGGTATATTTAGAGAGAAAGTCAGGGAAGAGAATTAGACAGCAGTAAAGAAGTAAGTGAAAAGGAAGAGTAAGGAGGTATAAGGAATAATAGCTAACATTTAGGGATATAGTTTATACCAGTTTTGAGCAAAAACAGAGCCAGATTTTAGCTATCAAGTCTTTGAGAGTGGTTTTGAAAGATGGGAGGGAGGGTATTGACCTGATGGATACAGGTAAGGAGTTCCAGGCCTTACCAACCTTGTATGAGTACAGACAATGCCCAGCAGACATGACAGGTTTTTAGACAGACAGGAGTTTTTGTTTAGTGGATCTCAATGACAGACTGTAATAATAATAATACTAATAATTATATGTCAAGTGCACATTACTGAGAGGCATTCTGTAAAAGGTCAGTGTGGGGCAATAAAGTAGCACAATTACTGTGACACCATGCATAATGCTAGAGGTCAGTGATATACCCTATTTTCATATTTCCATAATGCCGTAAATGATGAAAGGGGACATTTGGCGACATTCACATGGACGAAGGAACTAATAATCACAAATGGAATTCGCTATTACATTCAACCAATTTCTTGTTTCATCATTTCCATGCTGTCACCTGTCAGCTGACTGAACAGAGAGGGTTATGAGTTGTCCCCTTACCCCTGCTACTGTGGGATCTTAGACTTGTCTGGCTATGGGGGAGCAGGGAAGACTGCCATTATGAAAACATTTTTTTCTTTATTTTTAATTTATTTGAAACCAATATATAATGTTATGTTTTATATATTTTACATTTTAATATATTCTTACATGTTGTGATATATGCATTTTTCCACTGCACTGAGATCTTAAAATGTTTTCACCAAATTAACACCCAGATAAAAATATGTTATTGAGTGAAATCCCGTGAAAGGAGAAAATGACAAAAATGATAATAGAAGTAGATTGCTGAAAGTGGGGTTCACTAAATTAGAGAAAATGATTTGATTATGTTACTAGTTATATATGTAATATTGTCGCAGTTACATTAGTACTATGAAAATCACTGAAATATATTGCATGGTGCTGGCTGAAAGCTTAAATGATGCCTAACAACCCAGCCACTGACACTTGGTCCTGTACCTTGTAGAGATGTGGGGCATTGTCCATAAAATACATTATACAAAGTGATATAACTGCCATATTTCTAATCATATCATAATCACTAAACATGATGGAGGGAACTGCTTCATACAACATGAACAGTACACACGTACAGGGCTGTAGGAATAATGCTACCAATGAATATTTCTCAAACAAATGAATTTTGGTGATGATTTTTTTTTACACTACAAAACTAACTTTACATCTCTTCCTAGAGTATACTTTACATCATCAGTGTAAGCGTACATTTCAGATGGACTCTGATGGACAACTTTACTGTTTATGCTTTGTTAGCACTTAAGTTAATAACTTAATGTTTATATGAAGTTACATTTCTGCAACTTAGTTTTCTCAAAAAAAGTGCAGGATGAATTACCAGTCATTAAAGATTGTAGGAATGAAAGCTTTAAACCTTCCATTACCTGCTGCGGAATGAATAAGTCAAACTATTTGGCAGTTGCTATAAAACTGCTATTCAAGCTCTTTCAAATCAAGCCAGTAGAATCCTACAGTAAAATTTACTATGCAGAAAAAGTTAAAGAAAAGAGAAAATATACCATGATGAAGTGGACACATGTTTAAGTTAAACTTTAAACGAAATTCTATCACACCTTAAAATAAAACTATTAATGCAATAAGCTCCTCTGTTATCATCCCCAATCAATATCTGAATATACTTTAAATGCATACATTATTACAACGCTGTGACAAGTGTCTAGCAAAGTAAACATTTTAATATTGTCTTCAAATAAAATGAAACATAACACTGACTAGCTTACTTTCACCATTTTAATAATAATTTTTAATTCTTATAATATAAATTCTTTCTAACATGAGATGTGGTAACTATACCTGCTCACTATGCAGCTAAACTCTTAATCCAGCTACTATGAAATTCACCACATGGTCTCTCCCCCCTAAGTTGCCAATCACAAACTTGATTCATCTATATTACACATGTTCTCAGACTTTACTGTCAGCACTGCCAACTTCTATGGTGTATGCAAAGTCCCCTTTAACTTAATGGAGTTCAAATTCTTCAGTAAACAAATGTTGCTAGATCACCGTACTGTGTGACTGTACAATGAGAAACAAGGATGGTACTTAAGGATTTTTGTGTGCTTACCTGCTTGCTAATCATTTGGGTGATGAGATTATGAGGACTTTTCAGTCAGAATAACTAACCATAATACACATAATTAAGTACACTTGTAGTCATGAAAAAAAAAAAAGCAAAGTATATCTGTAAATAAAAGTGGTAAACAAATATTAGTACTTAAGGCTTGTGGTGTGTGATGTGTCACATACATCCATATATGGGTCTGTGTACTTATCTTGAATACTCAATTGTCTGAAACACAAGTGCTTAAAACATCTAATTGAAACCTCATTTAACGGAAACCTTATGTGATGGAGTTGTTCCTGATTATAGGACTTATTAGGGAAGTAAGTCTAGAAGACTGTATGTGGATGGGTAGTGGTCAACATCATATTGTATCCCATATATCTGTAGATGTGTGTGTTTGTGCAACAGCACTGATTCACTGTGTTTAGACGTTTCCAGTTGTCACCTTTTAAGCCACAAGAAAAGTTTAATAAAAGGTCGGTGTATTAGGGCTGCCAGGATGACCTCTCATTTCCAGGATTTTTCCAGGGAATTAGATGTAGTGGCTAACATGTTCTTAGTTAGAGGGTATTCCACTCTTATTGCAATAGGAATTTGCGATTGTTTTTTCACAATGGGGGGTGAAGTATAAGCCTTTATTAGACTTAGGTTTCACCACTAAATACAATCACAAAGTTGGTCAAGATTTTAACAGAGCTTTGATCATTGAATATGGACCCTTAACTGGAGAGGTCAAGGATATAGTTAAAAGGAGTTGGAACATCCTTAAAGGTTTCCCAGGCATACTACAGCTTTTAGGGAATGTTCCAGTCTTTACTTATGAAACTGGTAAAAACTTTAAAGAAAGTTTTGAGAGTGTTGATCAAAATGGTACTAGAACTGGGCAAGGTAATACAAAATGTAGCAGATGTCTGTGTTTTTATATTTTAGAGGCTGAAAGCATCACTCTTCAAAATAGATTAGGTTCCAGAATCAATTTTATGAAAGGGAACTGTCAAACTAGCACAGTGGTGTACTTGGCTAAGTGTGTAGGATGCCAAGTTTTTTTTTCGGGAAGACAGAGAGGTGTCTTAGAAGAAGAATATATGAACATATTTATGATATCAATAGACAAAATGACAAAATGCCCTCTTTAAACATTCGAAAGTATGTTCGAATTTTACTAAATTTAAGTTTGGTATACTAGATAAAGTTTTTAAAAATCCCAGGGGGAGTTGGACCTAAATGAAATGAAATGGCAACTCAAATTAAAGGCTTCAAATACCCCTAGTGTAAATGAATTTATTTCCATACAACCCTACAAGCAAGGGTTATATAATTTTTAGTGTTTATGTTTTTTATTATAATATCTATGAATATTAGGAACAAGTAGGCATTTGGAATGAGGTTTTACTTTTTAACCTTTTAACTCTTATTTCATAGTTTTTGAAGGGTTACCGCATATACGTCTTTTATATGAGATATAAGGTATGAAGGCTAGTACTGTTCACATTTACTGGCACTGTGTTTTCAAATTAATTAATTAACTGTTCACAATTATCTAACTGACTTTTTAACAAACTAGTCTGTATAAAAAGTAGTCATTGGTTATGTTTTGTGAATTCTGAAGAAGTCCTACTTTAAAGGATGAAAACACTTAATTCTTTAATTAATAAACATGGGAAGGATTTTTATTCCCATTGTTTAAGTACGTTTATTGGCCATTTTTTGTTCTGCTGTTTCAGTGGTTTCACTCAGTGTGGTGATTTCTCTTCTCTATGACTGCACATCTGTTGAGTCAGTATATATAATTAAGGGGTGGGGGAAATAGCACCCCAATTAGGGGATACAGGATGACTTGTCTCTTCTAAATTTTTTTTACCACAGTATATTTATTGTGTACATTTTCAGTTGATTCTGATTCAGTCAAATTAATTTTCAGTTGTGTGCACATTTTTTTCAGCCAAATGAGCATTCGAGCAAATGACATAAATCGTCCCTCACACACAAATGTATATATATATATCTACTGCCCTAATGTGGAATGTAAATCACCGACAAGATAAGTTTGATCATACACAACAATGAAAAAAACCCACACAATAATATTGAGAGAGGAAAACTATTTCCTCTCTTGATATTAAAACTAAAACTCCACAACATTAGCCTCAAATTTGTCTGAATAGTGTCAGTGTTATTGGAAGGCTTTAATAAAGGTAAGGTGTAGTGTTAGGGCTGGGGGGAGGAGCAGCTTTGGGGTTAGGGTTAGCACACATTACTAACGGTGGCGGGGGGATCTTCCCTCCATCCTACCTTAGTAATGGTTGCTAACCCTAATGCTCCCCCTTCTCCAACTCTACACATTATCATTAAATTATTCCTGTAATACTGCCACTGCACAAAGACTCAGAGACATTCACAAATGCACACAATCATTACATCTATCCTCTAACCTAACACCTACCTTAAAATATAGAAACTTATAAACAAACACAGAATACCCACTCTTCACTCATCCCTGACCCTAACCCTAACTCAATATACATACACACACACTCCAACCCCACTTACCTGTATTGACATTGCATACTATTGGCATATCCACTGTTCAGCCATCTGTACCATCAACATTAAATCACACCCCTGTGTTTGGTGAACAAATTACGGTCAAGCACGGGAGAACCAATATACATGTATGTATATGTATGGAGGGAAGAATGCACATCATAGTGGAAATGAGAGGGTTAAACAAGCAGAAAGTCTGAAGGTACCCAATTCAGGTGGAGTCAGAGTGGAGACTGCATCCAAGCCTATACTAAAACAGAACTACTGCTTTGGGGATTTTTTTTTTAGCAATATGAGGTAGTAGCCCTTAAGGAGTGTCTTAAAAAATGCTCAAACATGGAAATGGCACTATATTAAAAACACGAACAGTAAGCGTTTTCATTTTAAAGTACCAGCTCCATGGTTGCAAGCATTTTTTTGATGAATTTCATGTTTTGAATGCTCTTCATGAGTGTTTTCAGGAGACATAATGAGGGGCTGCAGTACGCTGGAAAGCAAGAAGCTTACAAAGAGGAAGAAGATCTGCTCTGAGTTTTAAGCTGAGCAAACAGCAGGGTCAGAAATGGTTGGGACAGGGAAGCCCATTGTGTAATCTGTTGTAAGTAGCCTGGACAGATATATAACACAGAGCTAAAGTTATCTGGAAGTTCCTCTGAGCACCACAGGCAGGAAAATTATCAGTATTAGCATTCTAGCCAATACCCAAATCCAAAATGATAAAAAGATCTTAGAAACTACCATTACCATGTAGCAGTAGTAGTCATATGGCCTTTCTGCTCAGTACACATCTGCATGACATACAGGTCAGATGACATCACCATCCCACGGTACGCTTCCCTAATTTGTCCAGTTATTGAATAAACTGCCCCCTTCATAATACACTTTTCTAGACATATTAAGCAACTGGAAAGCCCCCAAAGGTTCTTAACCAAGAATACTGTTGGCCTTCTTGAGCTAGCAGGAAAGGCATGAAGTATTATTTCTTTACTCATTTTTATATAGCCTTTTGTTGGGGTGATCTATGCTTTATATTCCGTGCCAGTTGAGACAAAGTCCTCCCAAATCTGTTTCTTTGCCAGTCAAATGGTTCAACTAATATAAGGACTAGGGACTCAAATCAACATCCATACATAAGCGAAACACACTGAAGAGACAGCTGTTACCCAATGCCTACCCCACCACTAGAACAAACATCTCCTTCAAGTTAAACAAGGGGACAGGAATACCATAGCATCCTTCAAATTAAACTTGGGCAATGAAATAGGTACCCATAAATTTACTCTGGGACTGACCTGCTTTGTCCTTTTTGAGAAGAGACATACAGCATGAGGGTGGATACTGGCAAGGAGGAAATAGTCATGTGGCTCAAACATTATAATTGCTATGATCCGAGAGGTACTGTGTGTGTGTGTGAAATTGTACTCCAGGTGTTGTAACCCTTATATGTTTTTGGTTTATGTGAAACTCCTACATGAAAAATAAAATGATTTCAGCTAAACTCAAGTCTGCAAAAAAGGAACGTGTTTTGGGTGAAAAATATAATGGCTTAAGTCTGAAGTAAGACAGAATGTTGAAGAATGTGATTAGGTTAAATTGCATCTTCTAATGACTCCAAAGTGCCACATCTAGTGGACAGATTTAGAAAAATGTAGTTACTGTTACTGACATTCAGATTAAATATGTATGGAAAATGCTTCTAAGTTACTGAACAACTAAGTGGGACTGTGGGAATTTGACCACATTTAGAAAGTTAATTTTTAGTGCAAGTCGGGCTGGGTATGCCAAGGTTATATTACATTAAACACTAACAAGCAGCTGTGCTTTTAGAATCAGGTACTGCTGAACACAAAAGTGCTTCAGTTATTTACTTAGTGAAAGCAAAACTATGTGGGATATACAGATATTTGATAGAACTGTTATAATAACTGAATTTTCAAGAAAGAGTGCTTAAAGAAATGCTGAACTGTTACAAACTGTTGTATTCTGGAAGAGTCTGTCAAGTGGTTTGCTGCTGGGATTTCTAATGGACTGTCCAAATTGTAAATTGTATCCTGAATATAAGGCACCTTCCTGAAAAGAATGTACTGAAAAGTCCTCTTGCAACACAAATCTTAGGAATTGTGCTGTAAGAGAAATAACCTAAGCAACCATGAGCTTTAATTTGGGAAAAAGTAACTAGGAACATGTTTTTTGACAGCATAATGAGTTGGCAGATTTTAAACACTCCCTACAGAGTGAGCTGTCTGAAATATTGAAGGATCAAATTCATTGTAAAAGGGATAAAAGAATTTATGAGAACAATATTTGCAGAATTATGTTCAGGAGGAGTGAGGTTCAGTGGAAGGCAGAAATTGAGCACTTTATGTAATACTGGACTGAATGACAGTTTAAAAATTATGTATAATGTAGTATGCAAATGAAACAAAATGTGAACATGGTTTGCTTTCTTTTATATCAATGTAAATGTGTCTATGGCTTAGGTGATAAATTAAGAAAGGTATTTATAAAAAAATTAAAAAGCGAGTTAAAAGCTGGTAAATGCACAGTGTGTTCTGGGCTAAACCTCAAGTTTTTGGAAATGTTAATTATGTAACTTGAGTGTTGAATGCTAAAATAGTGGAAGGTACTATTTTACAGAAATAAACAATTTTTTTGTGCCAACATTCAGTAAATCCTAAAATGCAGACACCTGTAAAAACATAGTGAAATTAAAACAGAGCTGTGAAGCTGGTGTAATGTAACTGAAGATAAAATGGTACGTTGGGATACTCTGCTAAACAGTGCTGGTCAACAGCTGAAAATGGTAGGCTGGGATACTCTGCTAAACAGTGCTGGTCAACAGCTGAAAATGGTACGTTGGGAATCTTGGGATACTCCGCTAAACAGTGCTGGTCAACAGCTGAAAATGGTACGTTGGAATAGTCCATTAAACATTGCTGGTCAACAGCTGAAAATGGCACGTTGGGATACTCTGCTAAACAGTGCTGGTCAACAGCTGAAAATGGCACATTGGGATACTCTGCTAAACAGTGCTGGTCAACAGCTGAAAATGGTACGTTGGGATACTCCTCTAAACAGTGCCGATCAACAGCTAAAAATGATACGTTGGGATACTCACAGCTGAAAAAAGAAAAAAGGTGGGTTTAAGGAAGTTGAAGACATGGTGTTTGTGTTTCTTATCAATACTGGCAAATTCTGTTGAAAGACAAACTAAAAGCGCTTCTCTCTCTGGATTGTTCACAAAAGTAATTTTTAAAGTTGCTTTCATTAATGGATGGTGTATTGTACTCACAAAATTACACTGCAGTGTTTGAAAGTAAAGACACTGAAAGAATTGTATAAAGACCTAAACAGCTACGTATCAGGTCGACTGTGCTATAATATTTTGAACTAAACTCCAAAAATTAACAGGCATTTTGATGGAAACTCTGAAACAGTAGAAAAAAGAGCAGAAACAGTGCCAAAAAAAAAACGCCACTAATAAAGAAATCAAACACTGCTTGCACCACGGACTGCAAAAGTGGTGGTTTTATTATTTCACAGTTAAAACACACGGATTGAGAGCTTTCTTCCCTTAAACAGGGATTTCATCAGAATCAATTACTAAAAATTAAATTCACCTTTATGTACTCCCCTCCTTAATTAATAATTAATAATTAATTACATCATCCCTTTCATTGATTTTTTTAAAAAGAAACGCACACAATATTCCATGACCATTGTCAAATGCATCCCTAACCCTTAACACACTCTAATACCTAAACATTATAACATATTATTAAACAAACACAAGTATATTAAAAAAACTTCTTATTAAAATTAATGATTAATAATATAGATATAAATTGATAAAAAAAACACATTTTATATCATGAAAATGAACAAAAGTAGCTATAATAAAGTACATCTAAAAAATTAAGAATGTCCCAAAAACATAAACTCTGTTCTGGTAAGAACAGATGTGAAAGCATTGTACATCGTACTACCCCATGGAAACTGTGTGGATGCAGTCACTGAGACATACAATAGGGATTACGCAACTTTACCTGGTAAAATCGAGGTCATGAGATGCCTGCTCCAATTGCTACTAGGGAACAACTTATTCCATTTTAATGAAACCCTCTATAAACAGATTTCAGGAACAGCAACGGGGAGACCATGGCTCCGAGCTTAGTGAATGTTGCAATGAGGAAATGGGAAGCAGAGACTATTTATAACTCCCCCTACTTTAAGGATATGGGGTGTTATTACCATTTTATCAATTATATATTTTATCATTTGGAACAGTGATTTAAACCAGCTCAACAACTTCCTCAACTACATTGGCAACTCCATGGACTTCCTTCAATTCACAACAAAATACAGCCCGGATAATGTTGAGTTTTTGGATCTTATGATCAGCAAGACCCCAAATCACCTAAAACTGATACATGACTTATTCTGTAAACCCACTCAGGTTAACATGTTACTACATGCCAGGAGCATGCATCCTTACAGACTTAAAAGGAAAGTGATCAAATTCCAGGGCCTTCAAATCACTAGGGTTTCAAAGGAACTGGACAAATTCACCAAGAATATCCAAGACCTAGAGAGGTCTGGCCAGGAGATATACCAGCAGGATCCTAAATGACAACCTCAGCTCCATCACTGGTCAAAAGTCTCAGGGCATTTTTAGAACCCACTCCACCATTAGAAACTCATGGACCCAACAAAAACAAATGGGAACTTAACATGATTCTGAACTATTCCACCAACTACCATGAGATGATCAGTATAATAACGGACAACTGGATTATCATCAAGGACAACAGGACACTGGGACACATTTTTCCACCAAAACCTGGCTTCACTCCAAGGTGAGGAAGAGACATATGAGACATACTTGAAAAGACAGGACCTATCAACACTACCAGAGTAGGGACATTGCCTTCCAGTTCTCCACCATGCCACTATTGTACCCACATGAGTGGAAAAAAATACTTCTTCTGCCCCAACAACCACAACGTTTCTCCTTACAGATTAAAGTTGATTGCAACTCAGAAGGGGTGATCCCTAGGGTGCAATGCATGCAATGCAAAGCGTTCTATGTTAATAAAACTATTAATAAACTAAAGACCAGGATTGCAAAACACTTAAAGGATCTTTGCTACCTAAACCAGACAAGCCCGCTTGCCATACATGCAAGGAACCACACCAGTCACAAGTTCAAATTCCACATTTTGGACCAGATTCCCAAAATCCCACTGAATAACAACTACATCAACCTGTTAGAAAGAAAAGAACTAATGTGGTAAATCAGACATATGGCCAGAAAACACCCAGGACTTAACACCATGGAATCTATCATTCCTGTTCTCAATCTGCATAAGCTGGACCACAAGGCCTTCCACTAACCGCTGATCTCTCCAACAGACCTCTGTAAGTTGGACTTTTATGTGACTCTGTCCATTTTTTGATCATATGCCATATTTTTTTGTGATAAGTAGATTCTGATGTTTCTGATCTAATCTTTATCCCTAACTTATAGCACTGTTTTTCAAGAAGCATTTTACTGAGTTCCAAAATGCTTGTAATTTATAGCACTGTTTTTTCAAAAAGTATTTCACTGAGTTTCAAAATGCTTTTTACTAATTTCCATTACTAACATACAACATAGTTTATACGAACTATGCCTCTCCACAGGAAGATTTTACTGTGTCTTTCCACCATAAAGTGTTTGAAGATCACTGGTTAAGATCATCATGCAGGCATGTTTGAAAAACAGACTACAGGTGTTTTTTTTTTTTCTAGTGTAGTTTACAAATAAGTGTTTATGGGTAATGGAGGGTCTTAACCACACAGACCCTGGTTGAGGTTCCATCCGTTTTTGAGGAAATTTCTTCCTTTAAGCCCATTCCTTTGATTTCTGTGTTTTTAAGCCCCCAATTCCCCCATCCTACCCCACTGGACAGGTTTGTTAATTTTATATAAAGCTTACTCACACACACACACACACACACACACACACACCATGCACATTGTCTCTGACATCTGGCTCGGTTACTGGCACATATGAGCTCATAATTTTAGCTTAGCCAAAGCCAGAATTTTGCGCCTAGTGATAGGTCCATCTGACCGTTCCCCGAATTCACCAGACTTACTCACACAAAGGCAGTGTGTAGTAATATATATGTTTCAATTTAAGTTATGAATCCCAGATCTTAGGTTAGCCCCTAGTTATGGGGTCTAATGACACCATAACTCACTGGGAGACTAGGTGTAGATTTCAGTGGAGGATTAAGATTCTCATTAACATTTTTTAATTTGTTACTTATTCTTTTAATAACTCTGGGCTTGACTTAGGTCTGATCTGTATTTTTTATATGCATAGTTGGGCCTTACATTTAGCCTTTCCCTTTTGTATACACTCCAGTTTGTGACCGTTTTAATTGGGGGCTCAAGATTCAAACTAGCTTTCTATTCTATGTGTGCTAAACATTTCCTTGGCTAAGCATTAACTGTTTCCTCCTGTGTGAATGGTTTAAGTATTGAGCAGTTAAATTTTCCATGTTTTAGAATTCCTGTGTCCACCCTCCTTTATTACATCAGACCCACTCTTCAATCTTTAATTTTTAAGCCTTAATTTAAAAAAAAAGCTTCCCCCCCCCCCACACACACACACACACACACACACACACACCATGCATGCTGTCTCTGACCTCGAACACAGATACATGCACACATCAGATTTGTGTGTTGGCTTAGCCAAATCCAGTAATTTGTGCCATGTATACTTGCCTTTTCACTACCATTTAAAATTAACTCCCTCCCTAGAGCTTATTAAGTACTACTAACTCGGTCTGCCCTTGCAAGGTTTCTGTTACCATCCTTTCTGGTCTGGGGAAAAAAACTTTAATTTAACCCCCTCTTTATAGCCCATATGGCACTATTCACTCATTCTGCCCACTCAAAGTTTCTGCAACCATGCATTCTGATATTTTGGGAAAACCTCCTTCCCAGAAGAAATGGTTAGCCAATTTCTTAAAAAGAACTCCCCGAATGTAACGCCCAGTTTCACTAATTTATTTTTACAGCCAATTTATTTACATCTCCCCGGATTGACTAAAATCTACAATCATCCACTCTTTAATCCTTTCCTATACTTCTTGACCGTTCCCCGCATTCAACATCCTCTCCCACACAAAGACAGGCAGCTGGAATATTTATATATATAGTTATCATTTATTTTTCAAAATATTGTATATAACTGCAATATTTGAAATCACTCCTAATTGATGGGATCTACACTCACTGATATACCAAGGGTAGAATGCAGTTGGTGAACGATGGCTGCATGGGTTCACTGCTTGCTCTGTACAAAAAGAGTTGTTAATATTCCTCGGCCGCATGGCCCTTTAGTGGTTGGTCAGGAAAAATAATCATTTACACTTTAAACTAATATGCTTTGACCACGTCACTCACATTTTTTTGGTGAGTAACATATTTAGATGCAAGTGTAACATTTTAATGTTTTAAATACATGCAAGTTCACTTAGCACACTAAACAAGGTCAAGCAGTAGAGGACACTTCATACCGTCCTCCACAATCTACATTCTCACTAACTAGGGAACATTTCCTCACAAATATTTGTTCTGAATTTTCTTTAAAGGTATATACACGTGTGTGTGTGTGTGTGTGTGTGTGTGTGTGTGTGTGTGTGTGTGTGTGTGTGTGTGTGTGTGTGTGTGTGTGTATAATATATATACTAAAATCTACAATCATCCACTCTTTAATCCTTTCCTATACTTCTTGACCGTTCCCCGCATTCAACATCCTCTCCCACACAAAGACAGGCAGCTGGAATATTTATATATATAGTTAGCATTTATTTTTCAAAATATTGTATATAACTGCAATATTTGAAATCACTCCTAATTGATGGGATCTACACTCACTGATATACCAAGGGTAGAATGCAGTTGGTGAACGATGGCTGCATGGGTTCACTGCTTGCTCTGTACAAAAAGAGTTGTTAATATTCCTCGGCCGCATGGCCCTTTAGTGGTTGGTCAGGAAAAATAATCATTTACACTTTAAACTAATATGCTTTGACCACGTCACTCACATTTTTTTGGTGAGTAACATATTTAGATGCAAGTGTAACATTTTAATGTTTTAAATACATGCAAGTTCACTTAGCACACTAAACAAGGTCAAGCAGTAGAGGACACTTCATACCGTCCTCCACAATCTACATTCTCACTAACTAGGGAACATTTCCTCACAAATATTTGTTCTGAATTTTCTTTAAAGGTATATACACGTGTGTGTGTGTGTGTGTGTGTGTGTGTGTGTGTGTGTGTGTGTGTGTGTGTGTGTGTGTATAATATATATATATATATATATATATATATATATATATATATATATATATATTGAAAGCATTCCTGATGAAGACTTCAAAAGTGCCACAAATTTCAGTTTTAAGTTTTCTTAATAAAGATCTTGGATTTAGTTTTAGTTGAAGGGTTGGAATGATTGAAACAAGCATGTTATCTGTAACACTACAACAAAGATTTAATAATGTTCTGCACTGATTATTTCTTTATTTTTAATGTTGCTATCCCCTGCAGTGGTACTGAAAATGAAAGTTAGCAAACAGGGATTCCAGGGCAGGCACCTCAGTTATCCCTAACTACGTAATAAAGGCTCTGGTCCAGTACACACCCATGCATCAACATTGGCTGCCTGCCCCGGACACTCCCACTAACATTAGAATAAGTAACCCATGAAACTGGTATCGCGACACTGAGTAGTGTTTGAATGCTTTTAGAAGACATGTTAGAATTTTATCTGATTCTAATAAAAATCTCTTCAAATGTTGAAACTCCGACTACTGGGAATTTGTTAACCTCTTCTCTCCGAAACACAGACTACTGAGATATTGCTAACCTCTTCTCTCCTTAACTAGGATCCAGGCTTCCTGCAACACAGGAGCCACTGTTACGAGAATGCCACAATAGCCCTATGGAAGAAGATTGTGCCCTAGAGAGTCCCCAGATATGAGCTGATGTTAGGAATTTGAAGGGCACCACCCGCACTCACAAAAAAAAACAGGGAACAAAGAATCTCTTATAGCCTCATATTCAACACCAACAGCTACTACATGACTGACCATTTCCTTTTGGTACAGCCCAACGGCTGGTTACAGGATGGAGTCCTACTTGAGGGTTTCTCTTGGGTATGACCCCTCCTCCTGCTATCCATGATTTAAGGAGACGGGCACAAGCAAGTTTGCTTTCTCTAGAAAATATATATCTGGAAATGTATACACAGGGAATTTTATGCACCAGATAAAGGTTGATAAAACAGAAAAAAAAGTAGATAGTCATGCTGAAGTAAACAATCTGGAAAATGATGACTGGATGCATATTTTTGTAGCATTTCAAATAATAAATTATAACTGGGAAAAGTCTGAATTTTTGTTGAGTTTTATGGTTTAATCTTTCCATATGCCTTATTTTATACAATCTTACTGTTCCTTATTGTGTGAAGAGTAATTCCTTTAATTAGTAATGTTCATAAAAAAGGTAAATGCTATATTATAAAATCACATAATAAAACTATAATGTTTAAATTGTGGTCTAAATTAGTATCTATTTTAGACAGAAAATAACTATCAATATTTTGGAAGACATTTTATGTCAGCAATTGCCAATACATATACAAAGCAAATACTTTAAGGATATAGGAAAATGTTAATAGTTAAAAAGCTGTTATAATGAGAAAATGCAGTTGTATAAAATCTTACCATAACAGTAGATGTCCTTCTCTTCACCATTGCAGTATCCATTACAATAGGGATCCTCTGCCAAGGGCAGCCCAATGTCTGAACAGTATACAAACACCTTTTGGCTGTAAAGGGTATGCTATACATCACACGTATGCTCTCCGAGCACAGCATGAGGCATGATGGTGATGCTGGGACATACCATCTTCAGAAATAAAAATCCCAAGCTGGAATGACAGTCCAAGGATAAAAATAGATAAATATATCCAGAAGGAAAAAAGGACCATGGGGAGGAGGGAGCAAATACTTCAACACTGAAGAGAAGGACATCTATTGTTATGTAGGATTTTACACAACTTTACTATGTCTTTCCATGTCACTGTTGCAGTTCTTTACAATATGGAGAGTCCCAAAATTGAGGAAGAAGATTAGGAGGAGGAGAAAGGACCAGCAGAACCCACTAGGAAGCTATGGAGAATGGCCCTGGCAAAGCCAGCTGCAGCCCTAGAAATTGCATCCAATTTATAGTGCTTAGTAAAGGTATGCACATAAGTCCAGGCTGCTTCCTCAAGAATTGACTTAGTATCCAAACCCTTGAAAAAATCACCAGAAGAAGCCACAGCTCTAGTGGAATGAGCCTTAACAGAAGAAGGAAGGCTCTTCCCATGAAAAGAATAGAAAAAAATGGCTTTAGATCTCCATGAAAAAAATGGTTTGCTTGGAAACAGCCAAACATAATGACCTAGGATTAAAAGAAACAAAAAGCTGATTAGATTTATGGAAAGTTTTAGTCTAATTCAAATAATACCCATGTTATCTATGCAAATTGAAGGTGTGCCAAACTTTCTCAACAGCAGACTGTGGAGAAGGGAAAAAAAAGGGGGCAAATGAATAGATGGATTAAGACACAACTCATTCACCACCTTGGGCATAAAAGAAGGATTAGTATGAAGAGACACCTTATTCTTATGAAGAACTAAAAAGGAGGAACAGCCATAAGGACTTGCATCTCAGACACTCATCTGGCAGAATTACGAGCCAAAAGAACAATTTTCCAAGAACAATGCTGTAAGAAAGCTGAAGCAGCAGGCTCAAAAGGAACTTCAGTCAATTTCTCTAAAACAAAATTAAGGTCCCAGGAAGGAGGGGGCAGGCTTCCTGGGAGGCCTAATGTTGAAGAATCCTTTAATAAAATGGCCTCAAATCTACAGGTTAAAGGGGAGTCAAAGGCAGATAAGCAGAGATAGCTGTGGTGGGCCTTAACAGAAAAACATGTAAACCCAGCATTGAGCAATACACACAAATAAGACAGAACCAAATGAACATCCACAGTAAGTGGATTCAGGTTAACAGAAAGACACCAAACAGAAAACCTCTTCCATTTGGCTAAGTAAGATTTCCTAGTAGTGGGTTTCCTGGCCTCCTGCAGGACCTGAAGCATGTTGTCAGAAAAAAGGTGCCTGCAAAGGAGTAAAACCCTAAAACCCACAATGTTAGTTGAACTGTGGACAGGTGAGGATGGATGAGAGATCTCTTGTCTTGTGTGAGTAGGTCCACCTTGTGAGGTAACTTGTGAAGATTGCCCTTGGCAAGATGCAGAAGAGGGAACCAATGCTGTCTTGACCAAAAGGGAGTCACCAGCAAGATTTTGGGAACATCCTGTTTTATCTTGAGCAGGACTTTTGGAATGAGAGGAAGGGGAGAGAAGGCATAAAGAAGCATCCACTTCCAAGAAAATAAGAGGGCATCCACCTTCCAGGCCACAGGGCATGGGACTCTGGCACAAAATAGAGGAACTTGTCTGTTCAGAGGGGTGGCAAATAGATCTACTTCAGGAGTATCCCACTGGTGGACAATGTCCAGAAATACATTCCTGTTAAGCATCCACTCTTGGGATAGTGTTATGGACCTGCTCAGAGGATCTGCCATTATGTCCTGATCTGAGGGAATATAAACATTAGGCAAATAAACTCAAAAACCCCAAATGGGCACTTATCTGTCAGCAGTACAATCAGCAGAGATGAATTAGAGGTTATCAAAGAGGAAGGTAAAGATTTTTGGGGGTCCAGCATCAGTTATAAAAATGTAGCAAGTAATGGTCTTTTGAGTTATTCTAGCATGCATCCCACTTATGTGAAATACAACATTATAAAGGGGCAGTTAGTAAGACTTAAGAGACTTACAAGTGACAAAGCACAGTTAGATCAGTTAGTACAGGAACTGCATTCTAGATTTAAAAACAGAGGGTATCCTTCCACAATTGCGCATGACATTATTAGAGAAACAAATAGGAGGGGGTTAGAGGGAACACACAGGACAAGAAGGATTGGGTTACGTCAATGTTGCATTTTATACAACTCATTCACCACCTTTGGCATAAAAGAAGGATTAGTATGGAGAGACACCTTGTTCTTCTGAAGAACTAAAAAGGAGGAACAACCATAAGGACTTGCATCTCAGACACTCATCTGGCAGAATTAAGAGCCAAAAGAAGAACAATTTTCCAAGAATAATGCTGTAAGAGAGATAAAACAGCAGGCTCAAAAGGAACTTCAGTCAATTTCTATAAAACAAAATTAAGGTCCCAGGAAGGAGGGGGCAGGCTTCCTGGGAGGCCTAATGTGAAGAATCATTTAAGAAAATGGCCTCAAATCTACAGGCTAAAGGGGAGTTAAAGGCAGATATGCAGAGATAGCTGTGGTGGGCTTTAACAGAAAAACATGCAAATCCAGCATTGAGCAATTCACATAAATAAGACAGAACCAAATGAACATCCACAGTAAGTGGATTCGGGTTAAGAGAAAGACACCAAACAGAAAACCTCTTCCATTTGGCTAAGTAAGATTTCCTAGTAGTGGGTTTCCTGGCCTCCTGCAGGACCTGAAGCATGTCCTCAGAAAAAAGGTGTATACAAAGGATTAAAACCCTAAAACCCACAATGTCAGTTGAAGTGTGGACAGGTGAGGATGGATGAGAAATCTCTTGTCTTGTATGAGTAGGTCCACCTTGTGAGGTAACTTGTGAAGACTGCCCTTGGCAAGATGCAGAAGAGGGAACCAATGTTGTCTGGGCTAAAAGGGAGTCACCCGTAAGATTTTGGGAGCATCCTGTTTTATCTTGAGCAGGAAGTTTGGAATGAGAGAAAGGGGAGAGAAGGCATAAAGAAGCATCCACTTCCAAGACAATGAGAGGGCATCCACCTTCCAGGCAACAGGGCATGGGACTCTGGCAGAAAATAGAGGAACGTGTCTTTTCAGAGGGGAGGCAAATAGATCTACTTGAGTGGTATCCCATTGGTGGACAATGTCCAGAAATATATCCCTGTGAAGCATCCACTCCTGGGATAGTGTTATGGACCTGCTCAGAGAATCTGGAATTATGTTCTGATCTGAGGGAATGTAAACACAAGACATATAAAATTAAACCCTCCAACTGGGCACTTATCTGACAGCAGTACAACCAGCAGAGACGAACAGGCATTCAGACTGATGACTGAAGATAACGTTCACACTGGTGGCAAAGATGTTCTGAGGATGGTATGTCCAGACATCACCTTTATGCCCTACGCCATGCATGGGGCGTATACGTGTAATGTGCGGCATACCCTGTGAAGATAGGTGAAGGCTGCCAGCCTAGCCAGATACAATTCTGTAGATAATTCTGTCATTTGTAAATATTAATGTAAGCCACAGGCTTGTTCGGTGAAATGTGAAAAGACTGCACTGGATAGTGAACTGCAAAAATGTAACAACAGTGCACTCTGCTGTAAGAAAGCTAAGTCAAGCATTTCATGACTGTCTTTGATGTCAGAATTCGGAGCTGATATGTCTAGAGGGAGGCATCCTGACTATTGTTTTAAGGCCAGAGTTAATGGTTAGAATTTGCATGCATAAATGTCCTTTATTGCTCTGGTTTCTGACCAGGTGTAAAGAATGTAAATGCAGTTTCTGTTAGCCTGGGAACACCAGAGAAGTGTGAAGAATGATGTCATGTGAAGCAGCTCTATGTTATCAATTTAAAGAGAGAGAATCAGAGAGCTCTGAGCATTTTGTCTTGAGAACATCCAACATCACCAGCACTGTTTTGCTCTATATCCAAGTTATTTAGAACTGTGTTTTCTCTTAGATATAGCTAGGAAATAGGAAGATTAGACTAGTTTGTTTTCTGTGATGTCAGAACTTTTCTACGGTATTATTTTAAGTATTTCTCTGTGATCTCTGAACTCTTGACTAGCATTGTACTGTAAGAAGTATTGTCTTGTGTTTTTATTATTAAATATTTTTAAACCTTTCAACTGTGGCTGTTTTATGTAGAGTTAATTTAAGCTCTAGAGTACATTGCATGTATATAGTGATACTGTACCAAGTCACTCTAATAAGCCTTGACTGTTCAGTCACACTTACCATTTGTATAATAATATTGCACAGTAATAATTATTGGACACCCTTTTAAGGGCCTTTGAGTAGCTGATAAATATTAGTGGGTGATGGCAGCTGGTACTACCTTTTAGACTGGGCAGAAAAGGGGCACAGCTGGAGAACCTGTGCCAGCCTTCCCAGGAGTGTCTGTGTAGTTGTATATAACTCATCTCAAAGTGTGTGTGTGTCAGCTACATGGGCAGAGATACGATGCACTGGTTGGACAGAGAGGGTGCTGGAGGTTTTAGCTTGCCCACTAGGCTGAGATCTGGACCCTATAGCTTTGCCAGTGGGGATTCTTATTGGGGACCCGGAGAGAACGGGAGAAACCAGCCCCAGACTGACTGTGATCTCTGTGTGCTCTTAAGGGAAATTGTACTTTACTGTGTATTTATTATCCTTTCCCTATATGGACACCCCTCACTGGTGTTAGTGATGAGGATTGAGGCTCCTTGATTGCTGGGCCAGGGCATGGGTGTCACATACCCTTTACAACCAAAAAGCTTTGGTATACTGGTCGGACATCAGGCTACCCTTGGCAGGAGATCTCTATTGTAAAGAACACTGCAACAGTCATATAAAAAGACATCATTTTGTTAATAGTGTTAATAGTTATTAGGGCTTAGGGTTTAGCTAGCAAAGATCAGCTGAGAAACTGCAAATCGTTTTTTATAATAATTTAGTATTTGTGATGACTGTTAGAAAAATATGTATTAATGTGTGTATGCTTAATGCCAATTAATAATCAAGTATTTTAATACGCTTTTTATTCTATTTTTCATGCACTGTATTTTATACAAATTGAGTTTCATATGAGACTGAAAAGACGCTTTTTGAAAACTGCAGTATGCTTTCTGAAACTTGCAAGTTGCCCTCTGACCTAGTAACTGCTAGCACAGCAATATTCTTGTTTATGCCTTGTGGAAATGTACTTGAAAAGCAGGTGTTTATCTGCTAGGTCAGAAGCGAATGAATGAACAATGCTTTATGTTATAAATGTAATGATTTCAGACAAACAGCTCTGTCCAGAGGAGCGGAACCTCTGCAGCTGTAGTAATTTAGAGATAAAGTAGGCAAAGGATTATTAGAGAAATGAACTGCTAGCATTGTGCTTGATTTAGCCGTAGTATCTTAAATGTAACATAACATGTATCTAACTAGGAGTAATCAAGGCCATGTTGTTTTCCTCAGGAAGTTTCACATAAAAATTGATAAATCAGCAGAAATTCATGGGAAAGATGGTCAGCAGATGATGATGAAAAAGGTGGTAATCTGTTACGTCAGCATGGTAGGACATGATCAGTTTAAGAATGTATAAAAATGAAGGTATTTCCTGTTTCTGGTTAGACAAACTCTGTATTAGCACATTTTTGTCTCCTTGCTGCAAGATTAAAGAAACCTGAACCTACCATGTTTTGATCATTTTTAAAGTATATTTTTCTTTTGACAATGACTATAAACAAAATGCAAAGATAAATTAGTACGATTATTGTGCATATGTTATGAGTTCTTAGCTAACAAAAATATTTAAAATAAAATGCCTGCACTGTAGAACTTGTGGGCTGAGAGCTTGATGAAATTTATTGCAAAGTTACAAATTACTTGTACTGCAACAATGAAAGGCAAAAGACCTAAAAAAAACAAAGTAAGTGCTGTGCTCATACCTCTCAACTGTCCAGATTTTTGCAGAATGTCCAGATTTTTGCCTCATATTTTTGGTCTGTTCCTCCTAAAAACTGTGGTTTTTTGACATCATTAAGAATTGAAGTCTGCAAATAATGAAACACATTTGAGTTTCAGATGTCATATCCTTCAGAAAATATCATGTATGCTAAGACAAAACCTTTTATTCTATCAACTTTAAGTTTATAAGTCCAATATTTCAAATATGTCTCTATTTTTGGCCCTTTGGCCCCCTCCCATTATTTAGGCTTTGTCCAAATTTCTTGTGCTAAGAGGTTGAGAGGTATGACTGCGCTACAAATTGAGCTGTTATTATGGAAGGCAAAAAAAAAAAATAAATAAAAAGTTAGATTCTGCTGAAATACAACACACGTTTCCAAACGACCGGTACTGACCAGTTCAGGATGGTTACAAATAATGTGATGCAGCAGATTGAGTGTGTTTGCATCAAAGTGTTCATGATATGCAGATGCAAAGGGGTGATGCTAGTCATTATCACTGTTGCTGTAGCCTAAGCTACATGGGTTATATCCTGCTAAGGATGTAACACCCAGCTAGCTTCTAAAGATTTACTGTACCTTCCATATACTGAAACCACTGTTCAGCTCCTCTCCAGGTTTTTGAGGATCGATTGCTGATGACACTGCCTTGACCTTAAATTAAACAAAAGTTTATTCACAGAGAACAAAATCTGTGCACTTTCACCTTGTTTGTGTACTGCAACAAACTCTAGTTCCAATCATTAAAATGACTTCTGCATGTCTACATTATCTCACTTTTAATGACCATAGAAATGATCAACACTACACCCATTGCAAAAGGAAAACTAATGCTCTTTTTGAAACTGGACAACTAAAAATCCTTAATAGTAACATCATACATGCTATCTGAATAGAGATAATGTTTGGGAAAGTTTTTTTTGTAAAGCAATGTTTAGGCTTGGGGTTGTGGCCATGGTTAGCATGCATAAGTAAGACTTGACCCTGACCTTAGCACTGTATCTTAATATTTACCTGACAAAAATCCCTTTTGTTAAGATTACCACTACACAAGGCACTTCTATACACTCACTATACACTAGCATACATGCATGACACTAACTATTCCCTTACCTAGTGCTTACTCTATGCTTTACCTGAAGACACTTGCACACACTCTCAACCACTGATGTTGAAAATGTTGGTATATCCCAAAGTTTCATCATAAACATACAACACCATTTAACCTACGTCTAAGTACATTCCTTACACAAACTGAACAGTAAACATTCTTGATTCTATAAACTCAGCACTCCAGGGAGCGATTTTAATAAAAAAAAAATCACTGCAGTACACTTTGTGAACTAGAACTCTTTCAATTACGGAAAAAAAAAACAATACTACCCCCCCCCCCCCCCCAAGGTCCCCAGGGTTCGTTGCATGATGCCACACAACTAACGAAAGATGTAACTTTACTTAGCCTGCACAGAAAGACCAAGTTGTCAAACAGATCTTGCTTCATGGAATAAAATGCCCAATGAATGAATTGCTAACAGTTTTAAAAAAAGTTTAAAGCCCATTTGGTAAGCCAGATGAAGTGGGATTGCTTCTAGGATATAGCCAGGCATCCTCTTCCTTGATGCTATCATTTAATTATTCAGACTCATCAGTGTGACACACAATAGACTGTAAATGTTTATCTATGTACATACCAACCACATATGACACAACACTGAAATGCTATTCAAAGCCAGTTTTGTTAGTACAACTATTGTGCTATGAATGAACAGATACACTACTGTGGTAAACTTGACAATGGCTGTTCTTACACTTTTTCTAAGTATTCACTTATTATTTTTACCCACTGCAATACTGATCACTCTTACCTGTATAATTAATATGACTAACACTCTTTGTATTTCTATTAATTTGAATTTTCTTGTTTATTTTACGCTGTACTAAAAAAAAAAAAAATCTGCTATTGTCAATCATTTGAAATGTCTAATGTCAAATATTAATAACATAAAAGGCTAAAACAACTAAGAAACCAAAAAAACTGTAGCAGGAATGCAGTCAGCAGCAAACATTTATTTTAAGCGCTTTTCGTCAGCTCTAAAAAGCTGACTTCATCAGAATACATTCAATGACCATAAAACCGTATATATATAGCAAAGTTCATTTAATTGGCACAACTTCATTTAAAGAAACAACCCCTATAAAAACATCTCAAATTTTAAAATGTTACAAAAAGTTAAAAAGTTTGTACATATAATTTTAACAGCACACTTACATGCTGCAATCCTAATTGATGCTGTTTACTCATCCATTCAAATAGCACCTATAACTAGTAAAGAACGTGTAAAAAAATGTTTTCAAAAATTATATTAACATACATCTAATAACAAACCTAATTACATAATGTATGTACTAAATATATGTAAGTGAAACATGTATATACATACACTCTTTAACTGCTTAGGGACCTATACTTGCTCACCTCTTCAGGCTGTTTAACTTTAACACACTACTAACTGAACAAGAGTAATTTAGTCCAGGGTGACTATAAGCATTTAATTTCACTTGCCATTTTAACTCAAGTTCATCAAGTTTGAGGTTTCTTGGGCCTCCCCTTGGGTCAATTTTAACTTGGTCGATAACCATAAACTTAAAACTGTGGTCCAAGTAGCACTCTATGTGTTTAGCAGGGGCATTTTCAAGTTTGCCCTTTTTAATAGCATAAAAATGTTCGTACATCCTGACCCGAAGCCTCCTCTCAGTTTTACCTACGTAGAATGCTGGACAAGATGTACATCTAGCCAAATATGTAACAAATGTTGAGTTACAATCAAATTTACTCCTCAAATTATATGTTATTCCATCAACTTGGAATTTATTAGTTTCAACCACAAATCTACAGTAATTGCAATTCAAACATTTGTGCATACCAGGATGCTTCGCTACAACCACATCGTGCTTTTCTAATAGGGATTTAAGGTTCTTCCCTTTCCTATAAATCACTCTCGGTCCTTCACCTAATTTCTGGTGGATCTCAGGGTATAATTTGAAGAGGTCCCAATTTTTCCTCAAAATAGATACACATTGTTTACTAGATGTACTAAAAGTAGTTATAAAATTCACAGGCGAGTTGTTCTCAGACTGTCCAATACTGACAGGCACATTCTTATTAGCATCACCACAAATATTCACCTCCAGACCCGTACCCAACTCCAAACTAGGTACCAAGGAATTAACACTCAAAAGGGGAGTATATACTCTGTTACATCTTTTTTCTGTAACCTCCTGGATGAGTGAGTCAAGCAATAATTCAGGGTACCCTCTGTGAAGGAACATGTTCTTAATAACATTGCATTCAGTAAGAAAATCTTCATCCAAGCTGACCATCCTAGAAGCTCTCACCAGCTGTCCCTTAACTACAGATTTTTTCTGGTGAAAAGGGTGACAGCTGGTATAATGAAGGAAGGTATTGGAGTATGTAATTTTCCTAAATATATTAGCTGTGAATGCATACAAATTATAATCTTTACTTAAACAAATGTCCAAGTAAGCTATAGTATCACAGTTAAATGTAGATGTAAACTGGAGGAACTCAGTGGTGTTGTTAAAATAGTCAGTGACTAACTGACTCGCATTCTCGTTACCTTTAAACAGGATGAAAATATCATCCACGAATCTGGTATAGTAAACAAAGGCATCCAAAAACCTATTACCACTGAAAACATACTCAGATTCTCAATAGGCCATTACTAGGTTAGCTATACTGCCCACACAAATATCATCCAAGAATCTGGTATAATAAACAAAGGCATCCAAGAACCTATTACCACTGAAAACATACTCAGATTCCCAACAGGCCATTACCAGCTTAGCTATACTGCCCCCACAAATATCATCCAAGAATCTGGTATAGTAAACAAAGGCATCCAAGAACCTATTACCACTGAAAACATACTCAGATTCCCAACAGGTCATTACCAGGTTAGCTATACTGCCCCCACAAATATCATCCAAGAATCTGGTATAGTAAACAAAGGCATCCAAGAACCTATTACCACTGAAAACATACTCAGATTCCCAACAGGCCATTACTAAGTTAGCTATACTGCCCACACAAATATCATCCAAGAATCTGGTATAATAAACAAAGGCATCCAAGAACCTATTACCACTGAAAACATACTCAGATTCCCAACAGGCCATTACCAGCTTAGCTATACTGCCCCCACAAATATCATCCAAGAATCTGGTATAGTAAACAAAGGCATCCAAGAACCTATTACCACTGAAAACATACTCAGATTCCCAACAGGCCATTACCAGGTTAGCTATACTGCCCCCACAAATATCATCCAAGAATCTGGTATAGTAAACAAAGGCATCCAATAACCTATTACCACTGAAAACATACTCAGATTCCCAACAGGCCATTACCAGGTTAGCTATACTGCCCCCAAAATATCATCCAAGAATCTGGTATAGTAAACAAAGGCATCCAAGAACCTATTACCACTGAAAACATACTCAGATTCCCAATAGGCCATTATCAGCTTAGCTATACTGCCCCCACAAATATCATCCAAGAATCTGGTATAGTAAACAAAGGCATCCAAGAACCTATTACCACTGAAAACATACTCAGATTCCCAATAGGCCATTACCAGGTTAGCTATACTGCCCCCACATGGGGAGCCCATAGCAACCCCCACTTTTTGCAAAAATAAATCATTTAGGAACATAAAGTAGTTATCAGACAATACTAAGTCTATGAGGACCGACACCAAGTCAATTTCATTAATGGGTGCATTATGTTTCTTAAGCATCAGACTCACCCATTCCAAAGCTATATCATGGGGTATACTAGTGTACAAGTCTTTCACATCGACAGTGACGAAATTATAATTCTCATCAAATTTCACAGTACTAATATTTTCCAGAAATGACCATGAGTCCTTACAAATTTGGGACTCGTTTGCAAGGTATTTCTGTAGGATGGCATCTAGCACCCTCACACAGGAGTATGTGGGTGATCCCCTACTATCCACTAAAGGTCTTAATGGTGGATCCTCAATACTCTTGTGAATTTTGGGAATTCCAAAAATACAAGGGTATCTGGGATACAGTGTCTTCATGTAGTTATAGGTCTTTTAATCTATACACCCTTCAATAAATAAATCCTCTATGCAATTCCTAATGGTACTATAAGCTTTGTTTACTTCAGAACGCGAACTAATTGCATATGCTTCAGCATTAAGTAACTCGATCATCCGGTGTTGGTAGTCGAGTATACTAAACACCACTAATCCCCCACCTTTATCAGGTTTACAGAACCTAAGACCCTGTGTTTTAAAAAAAAACACAATAACTCACTTTCATCATCACTCAAGTTGGTAGATAAGTTCCTGAAATACTTATATGTATTAGCATGTCTAACATGTAGTTCACAACATTTCTCAAATAAATCAAGTACAGGATGTAAAGGAGGGTTGTAAGTGCTTGGCACATGGAACCTGTCGTTAAAATCACCATCAAATATATTTCCCATTAAGACATGGAAGTTTAGCTTCCTCACAAAAGATTTAACATCCAGAATAGTATCTGCAATATTCCATGGTTTAGATGGAATAAATGTGAGGCCCTTAGATAGTAGGTCAACCATGTCAGTACTGAATTGAGTATAACTATAGTTGTACAGTTTATAATCACCTGCTCTGTTCAAAATAATCTCAGGTGAACAGGCACGTGTTTCCCCAACCTCAAGCAAACCAGAATGAGATGTAAGATCGTTATTACAATTTACATCCATGTTGAAAATTGGCAAGTAATAATGTGGGGTCAAGTTCAATGACACCCCAACATCAGGATAAATTGTTACTTCTTGACATTGCTGTATGTTTGTTTGTTTTTGTACTGGGGTTGATGGAAATTTTTCTGCTTTTGTCTGGCCCCCATATTGGGGCCTTGCTGAAAATTCTGGTCCCGTTGCGATAAATAATCTACATGGGCACTGCGTAGTCTATTACACCGCGGAGTACCCCTCCTTCCTTGTCCATGAGTATCTGAGGGACCAGCGCTGTAATTGTTGTTATTAGGTTCAGTTTCATCAATATTATCCCCAGTTTCTTGTGAAGCAACAATCCGGTTTCCATTCAGTTGGTAAGTTTTTTTGGGATCAAACATTTTATTACCCCAAACTTGTGTCGGTGGTGGAATAGGGTAGGCAGTGCCTGAACTGTACGCCTTAAAGTCTCTATCCAGTTTTTTGATTTTATTTGATTCAAGTTTATGCATGTGCTGGTCTATACTGTTAAAAATATGTTCATATTCGTATTTATATCTTCCAAACTCGCAATGGGTTTGGATAGTCTGGTCCAATTCAGTCACATAACATAATATATTTTCTACCCATATGGTGTAGTGTTTAATGATGGTTTCGATGAGTTCGAACCCTTGGCGGTCGAACAAATTAATCAGGTCCATGTGAAAAGCTTAACCATTCTCCAAACCCGTAGGGTATGACACCCGTCTCAGGCCTTTAGGGATAACCTTCCTATTTAAACACTCGCGAAAACAGGATAACTCGAGTTGCAGTTTTTTAAGTTTTACAAGACATGAGTCAAATAATTTGAGCTTGTTAATAATAGTAGCTTCATCAGAACCAGTGGATGGTTCACCTAAAGTAGTTGTTAAATTGTGACTGATCCCACTAGTTAAGCGGAATCCATTAATTAACCAAACAGTAAAGGAAGAACCATTGTTTTTACCTTTCACTGCCTGTGGTTCATCCCCGTTGATACGACCTGGTTCACCCTGATTAAGATCTCTATTGTCAGACCCATTTGTAATGAATGCAGGACCCATTGTTTGCACTTGGGACCCATTGTTTGCACGCATAGTGGAATTCAAGGTTCTCTGGTGGTTATCCATGGTCGTGTTCATGTCGCCCTCATGATTCCCATTAAGGGGGTTCACAGGTATCAACCCATGGCTGTTATTGGGGCAACGTACTGTTTGCACTAAGGTGTCAGCGTTGCTGTTAACATTCAACGCAGTCCGGTTTATCTCACCAGTACATCTGGGTTGATTAGTAACAGTGGTAACGTTTGATTGGTTATTCTCAAATATCCTTTCACCACTCGGCATATCAGTCCGGGTGTTGGATATTAAAGACGGTCCTTTCATCGTCTCATCGGGTTGTTGTCTTACTGTCTCTGTAAGTGCCAAAAGAGATTGTCGCAGACTGCTCTGGTCGAAGTCAAGCTGGTCCAATCTTGAGAAAATGCATTCAATCTTTGAACACGACAAATCCAAAGAGCTGCCCATGACTGGAGTGTTCTCACCATCCAATAAGTCTCCAGCAGCAGATCCACATTGAAGAACCCCAGGTGTATCCTGCGGGTTAAATTGGCTGTTACTGCTTCCTACACACGTCCCTAATGTCAAATATTGCCAAATGTACTGTGTCTTCTTCATGTGGACCAAGTTCTGCCCCAAAATGGTCCTTGAATCAATCCTCATTTCTGGTTAACAAATGTGAAATTAATAAATAGGCTCTGGTTCCCCATGACCATGAAGAGTATAAACAGAAAATGAATGAAAACATTTCCATTATAAATATTCAGATAATTCACAAATCAAACATGTCATCTTTACATTGTTCAGATTTACACATTTTTGTATGCAGCTATCTATATTTATACATTATGACTGGTCTTTTTTTTTTAATATACAATTTTTCTGTCTTTACTTGTGTGTTCTACAGTTTTCCTTCCAACCAATATTGTTATATTTCTCCATCCAAAAAGATCCTTGTTTATGTAAACATCCATATTTCATTTTAGTTTTAAAAATGACCCACACAGTTTCAGCATTTTTCATAATCCTAATACCATGCCTATTTGTAGGATATTAGCTATTTTTCCATGAATCTCTCCGTGTTACACTGGAGTTATACTTTTTTTATTAAAAAGTTAATTTATTCAGGTTTATGAATGTTATTATGTTTCACTAAGTGCTGTTTACATAAACTGCCTCAGTAAGGAAGTCTTTTAAGGTCTGTTTGCCCACTGTAAGAGCATTCTGCAGAGACCAGTGAAGAAGTCACTAAATAAGGAATATTATCCCAAAAGCTTTAGCAGCGGTAGTAAATTTCTCAACACCTACTGACTGGAAAACATGCAATCACTCAATATGACCACTTAGTTATTTATATTTATTAACCAGGTAAGCAGTCATATCCTCTGTCCCTTGTCAGCCACAACCTGAGCCCAAAGGTTATAAAGTGAAAGGAATGTTTACAAGTACGTTTAAGCCATGTGCACTTTTACAAAGGTAAGTCAATAATACTGCAACAAGAACACTTACCCTGGCTCCATGGTATGTGGTGCATGAAATGCGAAACAGCATTTTCACTCAATCAGAAAAAGTTTTCTACCGCTCATTTTCTTTCAACAACTTTTTAAAAGCACCACTTGCCATAAGACTGGGCCAGTGAAGATAAACAGTGAACTTTAAACCTCACTGATGTCATCTTATGGAAAGCACAAAGTGCTTCTATAGACTAATGGATGAATCACTTCACATATGCAGAAGTGTTTGAGCAGATTATTTTAATGCTAAGTTTCTGGACACATCTCACATTATCTCTAAACTGGCATAACTGAGGGATACACTAACTTTATTTGTGACATAGCTTAATAGAAAAAGTTTATGAAGCTTTTTTATTTAAAAATGCTTAAATAAATAAGGAATGAATATAAAAAAAAGTACATTGTGGAAATTAACTCACCAAATGAAGTGAGTCACTTTCTCTACCACCACCAACAGAGAACTAGTAAGTCAAGCTAATTTTTTGTGAGTTGCTATTGATGAAAGATTAAAATTTGATTATATTGAACAAGCAGTAAAAAACACCCACAAAAAGTTAACTGGAGAGTCAAACAGTATCTCACAGATAATACCAGAAAAAATATTTCTCAATCCCTTTTCATCCCTCCACTATTTTACTCTGCTGCCTTCTTGATTCACCTACAGTCCACTCAACTCTCACTCTTGGAACCGTGCATCAATAAGGTGGGCAAGCTTAGTCACCGATCATCATAGGACATAACTATCTTGGCTGAAAAAAACTTCAGTGGTTATACTTAAAGGCATTACCTTACACTTTCCCAATTAGTCACTTCCTTATAAACTCCTTAAACAGGCAAATGCCCTAGTTTGAAAACATATTCTCCTGTTCTCCGACTTTATAACCCAAGTAGACAACTGAGATCTACTTAATATGTTATTACCTGTTACACAGGCTAGTAGCACAGCTGGTGACTTGCTGTACTCCTCTTTCCTGGTCAAAATTCGGAACCCCTTCCTCTCAAAGAACCACAGTAAACACCAACTATTTTAAAGCACAAATAAATGAATACATAAAAGATACCTGGCTCTGTACATAGCCAGCTCCTGGATGATAACTGTCCTTACCATCTCCTACTCTTTCTAAGCACTCTTACACCTAGTTATTCGTCTAACATCTTCTCCTGGTCTTCTACCTCACCCTTTTTTATTCCACCTGTACTAAAACATTCTTGCTCACTTCTGAATACTAATCCCCCTTTCCTCCTTTTCTCTCCTTCTTCCAAGTTCATTTCCAAAGGGCTCAAACCGATGCCATATGCTGCCCAGTTAAAGAAACTCCAGCTCTACTCAGTGGCATACTGCCTGCTCAGAGGCGATCTGTGCCTGACGTATAAAGCCATGTCCAACCCGGAATTAATGGACATGCTGCAACTCAGAAAATCCAAATCCCATCGAGCTACGTGCTCAAGAGACTTGAACCTCAGCACTGAAATAAATAGGACATGCTGGAGGGACAGATTCATAACCCAGAGGCTCCCTTCACTCTGGAATAAAATCCCAGTCCAGGTTAGGCAGAGTCCCTCATTGAGTCTCTTCAAGAGGAATCTTGATGAGTAGATGGGAGATCGTAGGTTTACCCCGGGTATCATTTCTGTGTCACTGTTAGACAGAGGCACAGTATACTAACCTCGAAAAAGGGCATAGCAAAATTAATTTAAAATGGGTGGCGAAAGCCAAACACACTCTGGCTAGGCTTATAAATGCCCTAGGGCAGCTAGCCTAGTATGAACCTATGAACCAAATATGTTTCAAAACTCTTTAGATGCTGTCGCTCTTAATGACCCTGTTTTAATTTTGCATATTTGTTGACTACTTGTATACCTCTGTTTGCTATGTTTTTTATTGCTATGCTGTAATCCTTCTGGAGCCTCTCTCTCTGGGTCCAGTGAAAAGGGTAGCTTTCTGCCCATTCAGGCTATCCTGGTAAACAAATGCAATCAAATAAATAAATGCACCTATGAATGTGAACAGGCATCTTTAAAGTCAGAAAGGCATCATGTAATTTGTGTTACATTGCAGTTCAAGATAATGTACAACACAACAAGGTGCTTACACCATTTATATCATATTAAACCCTTCCACGGGTATCAATGTGTCATGTGATTAGAAACCAGATAAACATGAAAAGGGGAATGTAATTAAGTGGCCAGCAGGTTAGGGCTGCTTCTTATGGAGCATATACCAACTAAAACAAAAGCAGAAACAGTAAAGGAATGGGTTTAGCCTTACCCACGGGGATCTCCAACATCTTGGGAATCTGGCCAGAATACAGATACGAGTGGTGAAGCCAAAAGAATACTGCTGCAGCAGTCCTTTCCACATAATCACATTCTAAATTTTCTTTTAAACCTAATCTCTTCTCTCCAGGATTAATGACATGTACTAACCAAAGTCAGACATGCTATCAAAGCACTGTAGAAAGCCTCATCTTCCTTACAGGAAAACCGCTAAGTAAGCCAAGACGTGCATAACTTCCAGTGTGCATATTACATCTATATCCTTTTCTCCTGGAGAGCTGCTAGACTGTAAATAAGAGTGAACTTTGCCAGCTATGCTGGTATATGAGGATTAACCCCAGACTACAACCCAGGTCACCCAAGTGGCCCAGGCAGCTGCTGCAGTTGACACGGAGGATGGGAGGAGTAATTCAGCTGTGTAGACTCATCTTTTTTCATTGCAGAGTGTTTGGGGCACACACCTAGCACTTTTCACTGTAAAATTCCAGAAGATGACAGCGGATCCTTAGAGAGTGCTGGCTTTGATGGGGTGGGGGAGAAGGGGACAAAGCAGTCCTGAGCTGTCAGCTCACTTACAGAAGTGATCAACATTGCCCTTGCTATTCTCAATGAATGTCAAACCCTGGAGTAGACTAATGGGCAGGTAAGTTGGGAGTTAGGACCTTAAAGAAAAAAATACCTTGACCTTGGATGATGAACAGATCTGTACTCCACTACCTGGGTCTTGCTACTAGGTGTAATGAACAGGGCCAAGGACTGCCACCTTCTGGGTGAAAGAATGGGCTGCACAGTGCAGCAAGAGGGAGGGGAGCCTGATGTTTGTCAAGGCAGTGAGAATAAAATGGGAAAAAACACACATGCACACAACTGAGCTTAAATTTTAATGTATATATAAAGTGCCAGCTAAGTGGCTGCCCCATAGCATAGTTATGAAGAAACTCAGAAGCTTTAATGGAATATACAGGGTGAGTCCGCATTTTCACTAGTCAGATTTTGTGTGCTTTAACATGTTGTGTGCATCACCAACTTAACTGTCTATATCTCTGGATTTAACTAGTTGATTTCACATATTTTGAATCTTGTATATTACTAGTGGCAGGACTAGTCACCCAACAGTGTGAACATTGCTGCTAGAGGATTGTCACTGTTAATGTGACACCCCAACTCCATGTGCAAAAATGAGAAAAATAAGGTGTGGATAGATGAACCTATCAACTGCACTTTGATATGATGGAGAATATGGCTTCCTGGACTACCCTTGTGAAATGGCCCTTGACTAAGGAGAATTTGCCTGGGAAACCTAATCTGAAATGAATAACTGAAAAATAAGTAGCCTGAAAAATGTCCATCCCAAGCTTCATCTACCTGCATTACAATGCAAGAAGGCAGGCCAAAAAAAAAATAGGTAAAGCATTTTTTTTATCATGCCAGGGGCACTCTGTTTTATTAAAGATGACTCATCTTAAGCTATCCAAATCCTGTCACTAAGCCATTGCATTTTGTAGTACTTCAGTAATGGGAACAGACTATACTAATGACTTACTAACGCGGTCTTCAGTTGGATATTGAAAAAGTTAGAGGCAACTCGTGTGTAGTCCTGCAGGTAGTACTTTAAGGAACTGTAGGAAAGACCTGTATGACTATGGATTATCTGCTTGGAAGGACCTCATAGCATGAAGAACATAATTTTCTTTACTATCCTTTCATTTGTGTATAACAGGGCATAAGACAAAGCTTTGATTCACTTGACTAAGGCAACTATTTTCAATGTTCACAAGTAGAATTACCATTATAAATATATGTGTATCAATATTTTGCATTATCTACGTATTTACATTTTATTACAATAGATTCAATTGTCGCCTATGTATACTGTATTTCTGTTTTATTTGTGGAGGTTTTCTCTCCAGACCTCCATTGAAAATGGGTAAAATTATCCAGTTGGACTTTCCCAATAAACAAATGTTAATAAATAAGCAGTAAATAAATAAATTAGAACTCTGCCCATTTACGGAAGCCAAACAGTGTCACGAGATAAAGTCAGACAATGACAGCCATATGGAAATCAATACTTGTGAATCTGTTATGGAACTGCATTCTCTTCTGTTATCAGACCTCTGGCAAGACTTTGTAATGGTCGTCCACTAGCTATCATTTCCAAAGCAAGACAGATGGAACCATAACCTTCACGTATAATTACTTTGTTTCCTTTTCTGCAGTTAGGACGCACTACCTCTGAACTAAGGAAAATTATTACTGTTAATTTAAGTAACACATCCATCTGCTGTCTTTATTATGTTGTAAATGCTTCAGAGATAAAATATCACAGTAACTGTTGTCCATTTCCTTTTGCTGTCTACATACCTGCCTATTTTTTAATCTATTGTTTTATAATATTCCTATGTTTTTGTCCAGGACCATATTCTTCCTTCAGGTATATCATGTTTTCATCTTCTCTCTAACTTTCCTTCACCGTTCCAAATTTCTGCCCACTGTTTTCCATCACTGGTAACACTCTTTCTTTATTTTAATTCTACAGACTCATTCTGTACACTTAGCATTTCTAAAACAAAGCTGCATTTGTGTTACATTGCAAATAAATCATGCATTATATACTATTATATTCAATACTTTCTCATTATTTTGTCTACCTCTCATCAGGATAATGGCCGAAAAAGTATTTTGATTATCAGTTCATTTACCCATTTAAATCAAAGTAAATTGCTCTCTCACAGTAACATTTCTGTTTTCTACATATTTTCTGTAGCTTTGTCCTTCATCAGATTTTATTCTCCTAAAATCCAGAACCATCAGCTCTGGTTGGCAGCACACGCAATTAAATAACTCATGAACAAATATGAGGATAGCTTTCCCCACATGACTGTCCAGTTGTAGATTTCAGATTCCCTTCCCACTCCTTAGCTAACATAAGAATTGAGACTAGTTCATAATTCCAATATCTCCTTGTTTTACCTGTAGGAAACCAATAGTAATGATAATAATAATCCTGTCTTTATAAGAGATTTAAGCCAGTATGATAGCATTAACATATGACGATTTAAGATTCCTTATCATCAATGACTCATTTTCTTTGCCATCATAAATCTATTTTATATTTTAATTTTTAACTCCACTAGAGGGTGAGACCTATCAACAACTCCTATACACACTGCACTGCTCTATTCTGTCTCCAGTGAACCCATGTTGTTTCCTACCTCTGTGTCTTGCTGCTTTGATTGCTTCCCACATATACAGAGCTGTAAGTCCTACTGCAACCTCCCTCTCTCTCATAAATGTGAACTGCAGCTATTTTTATAACTCACTGAACGGGTTACAGCTCAGAGGAACATGCCCATTATCAAACGGGAAACAATATATAGGTTCATAAGTAAAAGCTAAGACAACTGGCAGACTCTTACATGACTAATCAGTAACCAGACAGTGATCAAAGATGAGAATCGAATCCTGCACCTTGAGTCTATGAGGTAAATACCTTAACCATTCTGGCAACCCAACCTATTTGTGTGTGTGTGTGGGGGCGGGGGGCAGGCATGTATATACATGTGTGTGTGCATTCTGAGGTGAACACACACATTTCACATATATAGGTATATATATAGATGTGTATTTATATACACATACACACTTTTATATGCATACACATACAAACACATACATGTATGCATGAGTGCATGGTTGCGGTCCTAAAGAGCAAATGCTCTGTTTCACTTGCTTTTCAACCTGCTGGCTGAATTCCATGCAAGATCGTGGTACAGTGGGGTTTGGGAATTTGCCCTTACTCCATTGTATGATCTTGGAGTTGCTATATATAATTAAGCAGGGGGCGTGAGCTGCACATGGAGGCTTGCCCTTCTGCATTTTTTTTTATTTTGATCATTTTAGGCTTGCTCTAAATTTCTCTCTCTTTCATCATTCACTCTTTGAAATGATCAGTATTGGACGTCAGAATATACATTTATATAATCCCTTTATATGTAATTGAACCGAATGTTGAACAAAACAGGCAAAAACAACAAACATATACAGGTATGCATTGCTTAATGTCTGGGCAGGTTTTATCCCATAGAATGTTAAGCAGCGCAGACATTAAGCAAACACCCTATACTTTGTATTGTGCTTCACTTAATGTTTGTCTGTCTAATGGCTGATTGTATTTATGTCAGCTTAGTGTAGTATGGACGTAAATGCTGTCGGACGTTGAGTGATGTACACCTGTATAAGGTTGAATTACCCATATACTGAACCTGTGAAAGATCAAACAATAAAAACAAATTCCTTTAGCGAACTTTACACTAAACCACGCCCATAACACTAGCTCCCAATTTACCTGAATAGTGACAATGTTACCCAAAATGTTTTTTAAGGTGTGGGGTAGGGATAGGGTTGGGGCGGGGGCAGGGTTAGGGTTAGCACTCATTACAGGGAACCCCCCCAACATCACCTCAGCATTGCATGCTAACCCTAACCCTGCCCTAACCCCAACCCCACACAGTACCTTAAAAAAAACTTCTCATAACACTCACTACACAAAGCACACAGACACAAACAAGCACTAACATACCCCAAAAAATATAAAATTAACCTCATACCTAAATCTAAAATGCATATACTCACATGCAGACATCTATACCCTTTACCAATCCCTTACCGTAAACCTAACACCCAAACACATGCATACAAGCTCTAAATCCCCTCCCAATCTCCACTCATCTGTTGTTGAAGAAATGGCACTTTGACATTTGACAATCTCAAGTGACCAAGGCAACATTCAACAAAATGCAGGGGAACCATACATAACATATTTTATACATATACATATATATCTATATCTATATATATATCTATATCTGATGTATAATGTATCTATATATGCACACACACACACACATATATATATATATATATATATATATATATATATACATACACACATACATGTGTGTATGAAAGCACATGCACGCACAGTCGTATATGCTCCTGTAGACAAAACTGTTTAAGCAGCTTTGTCTGTCACTACTATGTACATGTGAATGCACACATACATTGCTCACATGCTCAAAGTATACAGTACAGCAATGTGTCCAGCAGATGGCAATACAACAAAAGCCTCAACCACAACAAGCCCTGCTACATTAAGAGCATCTAATAAAAGCAGTTCCCCACATCCCCAGAAACAAAAAAACAAAACAAAAAAAAAATACTTATCAGCTAATAAAACTGGTGTTACTGTTTTTAAGGATAAACTAATTGCAATCTTCACATCTGTTGTCGTAACAACAGTACCTGCTATATATTACACAGCTACTGGCTCAATGACAAGACACACTAAAGTTCTTTGATGTGAAGAAGGGAAGGAACAGGAGCAAATTATTACCATAGCTTTCTGCCTTCTCTATCAGGCAAACAGGAGTTGCACATTGTTCACAGCAGTACACCTTTACAAAAGGAAAAAAAAGCAGCTGATAAAAGTACCCATTCTAATATTTTCACAATTATCTATTTTATTTTGTTTAAATGGGAAACTCGCCTAAATGTTAGCAAAGGTGTAGCTTTTTTTTTTTTTTTTTTAGCTGCGGTGGTTGTCGCCTCACAGTATGATGCTGTCCTGTTCGATTCTCAGCTAGAGCGTCTTCTGTGTGGAGACATGCATGAATGGGCGTACCTTCGTTGAAGGTTGTGCATCAGGGCTGGCAACTCGGCATGTAAAAATCTACTGCCAATCATTAGCGGACTGGAGTTCCACTGTGGCGACCCCTAACCGGGAAAAGCCGAAAGACACAACAACAACTAAAATCAGGCACAACAGTTTCAAGAGTGACCAGTAGCTTTTGCCTAGATAAATGCTTGCATAAAAGTCTGGCACTTTACAAGTAATGATGAAAAGCAGTTTTAAACGTTCTAAATGATAGTATACAACTCTGCAGCAGCATACGACCTTAACTCTGCAAGGACTGTTAGAAACTCTCCAGCAGTAGAACAAAACAGTCTTCAAATCACCTATGCAAGTCCATTGCCACCTCCCCAACAGTCTTTCACCCCTGGTGTAGTACAGCACAAGCGTGACATGCTAGCATTTGCTGGTGCATACAACAATATATAAAAACAGTACTGCTTCATGCTGTGTTATATTCTGCTTCACAGAAAACATCCAACTAATACCAACCCCAGTCAAAGAATATCACCTTTCAGCTGCTTAACAAGGCAGCACAAAAAATAACTCTGTAAATGGTATGTAGGAGCGAAGTTGTGCTGCTTTATGAACTTCCCTCTTAAGCTCTCAAAGATCTGCTTTTTCTAAGGTCTTCATACAACTATTTTCTTTTGAGAAGGATTGATGAATCACTACAACAATAAAGAATTCCCACATTTGTGCTGTTAAACAAGGCACAGTATATTAAACATACAGTAGAAACTCCATATGTGAACTTTGCTTGTCAATTTTGTCATGGTCCTCCTAGGATTGCCCTGGCCTGCAATGAATAGAAAACAGTTGGCTTGAGTAAAGTGCTAAAGACCTGTGACACTGGAAGGGGGGTGGGGGTAGGAACACGACATGCTCAGAGGCCTAATTCAACCAAGATATAGCAAAAAAACTATTTTATATAAAAAGTCTTGCAGGCTAGACATACAAAATACATCAAGGGCTGTTGAGCTACTGCTTTACAATTCACTGGTTTTGAAGGGGCCCATTTAACATGTTCAGTCCAAACGCTACTGTAGTATGAAAGTCGGACAACAGCTAGACTTTTCTGCATGCTCGGCTGAAAAAAATAGTAGTACAATGCAGTACAGCACTGAGTGACACCAAGCACCATTTTGTTCACAAAGTCTTGAAATGTGGCAATATATACTTCATATCCTATCACATATCCAGGCCTTAGGCATAGGCCAACTAGGCAGCTGCCTAGTGAGCCGCTCTAGCAGGGGCGCTTTTCTAGTATTTATTTGATGTAGGTAGACCAGGTTGGGGGCACCAGATAGTGTGGTGGGGGGCGCTGTGGAGCTGTTTTGCCTAGGGCACCAGTTGACCTAAGGCCGCTCCTGCCACCATGTTGCCATGGTAAAGAAAATGATGTGCCCCAGTGAACGTCAGCACTATGTTACCTGTAATTGTATACTCCTGGAAAGGATGTCTGGTGCAAAGATTTAACACAATGTGCTGCTAGCCTGAGATATTGCAGCAGTCTGTAGCTTGATTTCCAAAGTGTCTACTTTTCTACTGTTTGACTTTGACCAATCACTTAATCAGACACCGCTCTTGGGTCATCCCTGAAAATGGACCATGTGCCCCTTGGGCTTACCCACTTTTCTTTCTTAGTGAAAATCTGAAGCGAGGGTTCAGACAAACCACAATGCACAAAAACACCTTTTCTCACCACCCAGAATAAATCAGAGACCCCTGTCTGAACCAAGGTTACTGGGACTTGCACATGGAGAAAGTCCTGGGGTGGAGTCCACTGGCATGTTTCTGGTGGTAATGCCAACCATGTAATCCAGCTTGACATAGCCTACATGGATGCAGGGAACCATATGATAGGCTCATGACTTAGTAGGTCAAGGGTGACAGCTCGATGCATTGCTACTTGTGAGTGAAGCATAAGCAGAATAGATTCAGGCAGCCAAGACCTGGCAAGAGAAGCTGCCTTTAGGGACACAAATTATCAGTTCACTGGTGAAAAAGCAATTTAATCTAACACAAGACATTGGAAGAACACCAGGTACATGTAGCTGAAGCTACCTCTATGTACCCCTTAGGCTCTGGAATCAGACATCATTCAAACAAGGTCCCTCTCCCTCCCCCCAATCAGTATCCACAAAGTGGTTCTGACAAACTATATGACAGCTCAGGAGGGGAAGGTGAACTCTTGTTCAACCTGAGTTAAATAGTGAGAGTGGGAATATGATGATGGAGATTCTTTTTAAGTGAAATAAACAGAAAATCAGTTGTAATTATTGGTAAAGAACTGAAAAACATTTCAGCAGCTTTCAAACTATTGACGGACATTAATTCCTGTAACAAAACCAGAGTCTATGTAAATATATTCCTAAAGATTTTCTCACCTAAGAGGCATACCTCTCAACTGTACAAACTTCTTCAGTAGTTACCGCTTTTGAGCTCAAAATAATAGGGTGCAAAGAATTCCCGAGTGGCCCCTTTAAATCCTGATTTCATTTCATTTTCATTTTGACTTTTTGCGCTCATGCTGATGTCATCTTGCACCACCAGTGTATCCCTCAGCATTATGATGGCTATGGGGACAGGAGTCACAAATAACATGGTTAAAACATTCACGCTTGATTTTAGGCGAAGAAATGTAGCGACAAATCTAGTGGCCCTGACATTGGGAAAAGTATTAAACTGTTACAAACCCTGAACTCTTTTGTCACTACTGTTTAGCACAGCAGAAAACAAACTGTTTTCACATGCTTGTTCTTGCTGCACTAGTTGAATTAAAATGAGAATCGGCATCTGCTGAATGAAAAGAGCAAGGTCACCCTTCCCTTGCTGCTCTTGTGTTTAATAAGTACAATGCATTCAACCATTGCTGTACACATGGATAGTATTTGTAGGAAAAACTCCACCAAAAAAACATGTTGAACAGGTCTTCTAGTAAAATATCTGCTTTAAAGCCTCTGTGAAAGTTAGTATGGCTGTGTCCATGATGGCTGGGGTGAACTCTTTCTTCACCTCCCCTTCGTGTGAACATCTCCTGCACCTTTTGTCCTGACCTCTTCCATGCTTGAACGCCTCCAAGGGGGTGATATTCCAAAGACAAAACATTTTTAATATGAGTAAACACAAGCATTTGAGAAAACTTGCAGTGCTCTCCTGGTGATAGAACCTTATCCCATAGATCCTCATGTAAAGGAGCTCCTGACATATACTTCCACTTGTACCTTAAAGGCAACATAATGTAGTGCTTCTGAATCAAGATCTCATACTAAAATACCCTCACTAGCAAAGGGATCCTAGCCTTTTAAAATGGGCCTTCAACCACTTCTTTAGCTTAGAATCCTTGTTACTCCCACCATAACAGCTGTTGGCCCTACACAAACAGCACTGCTGGAGGTATTGCCATCTTTTCATTGCACTGCCTGAATGGTGGTCTAAGCAGTTCTGGAAAGGAATAATGAGGCTGGAGGAGTCTATCATGTCTCTCCAGTAGATATCATCTTTGTCTATCAAAGTGTACCAGCTTTGGACTTTGGAGTGCCATATTCTTTCCCACTGCCCTCATGTGTTATTTGGAGAACAAGCTTCCTTAATCCATTTCCATATCTTGTCAGTCCTGCTAGGGTCCCAGATCTTGTTCCTGCCCTTACCGCAACTGCTTTGACACCTCCATTAATTCAATTTCTGCTAGCAGCAATAAAGCATGGGTGCAACCTAGCTCTACAAAATGAAAATATCACAGAGGTTTTGGCATAGGACAAAGTTGGGAGTTGGGAATAACTCTCCAAAGGACATGTGTTCCATGCAAAACAGCTAAACTACGAACAACCAAAGAAATTACATGGTATCCAAGACTCAAGGTAGTCCAATTCCACATAAATATTTATTGAAGAAAATGAGGTTAAGCACTTTCATCCATCTACAAGAACTTCGTCAGAACTCTGATTTATATACGATCGTATATATTAAAGTATTGTTAGATTTTTATTTGAGTGGTTCATTTCCTGGTTTATGGTTCAAAATTAGCTGGTTTTTGGTTATTTGGTACAATACCAGCTATTGCTTTCTTGTGCTGTAAGGTGCTTCGCTGGAAGAGCTCAGGTGTTTATATCAGTTTTCTAGAGGACTTTAGCAATGACTAAGAGGGAACCAATGCATAGCACTGGTGACGTAGAACAATGAAACGAGATGGAAATCATCGGTAACAGTGAATTTGGCAGTTTCACCAATAGTGACACAATGAAACTTGATTTTTTTTTATAACCTACCCTAAGCCCCTCTTTCCCCCAACAGTCAGAACTCAGTGGGTTTTGGGCCAGTGGGGGCCAGCATGTCCAGGTGAGGAAAGAGATGGGGCAGGGGAAGGAATTGGTGATCTTAGAATGGAAAGTGTACAATCTGAGTTCACTAGAATTAACTGAAGGTGAGCTGTCAGTTTTATCAAAAGGCTTCAGTTTTATTACGACACATAAAGCTCATTTGACTGATGTTTTCATTTACTTTAAGCAATTTGTCAGAAAATTAAATTTAAAGTTTATTTTTGATGATATAAATGTTCCACTTACAAAAGATTATATTAAAGAAACAAATGTGGTTAACCCCCTACTAGTTCATATCTTAAATGTATTTTCCAAGATGTGTAAAACTAAATTGTATGCACTTTTTCACCAATCCCAAGGTAAGGTTTGTACTAAAAAACAAATATTTCAATCTTACTGCTAAAGAACAACAAGCTTTTAAAAAATTGTGCAGTTATTTTAAACTACGATTTATAAAAGCAGACAAAGGGAACAGTGTTGTTATTATGGATAGCACTGATTACATTACTGCCATGATTAAGCTGCCGTCAGATAAAAGAAAAGTTAAACCAAAATGTCTAAAGATGTAGTAAGGTACAGTTTTCACAATGTTGATTTACCATTACTTGATTTATTATACCAAGGTTCAATTACTGTAGAACTGTTTGAATTTTTAAAAGTTGATCAGTCTGAGTTGGGAAAATATTTGAAATTCCAAAAATTCATAAACAAACTGATATTTTACCCTTCAGGTCAATGGTCTGCTCTTAGTAATAAACAGTCAGAAGTGCAGCCTACTTAGATTCTGTTTTAAATCCTGTAGTGCAAAGTAGCTTATATTATTTAAACAATTCCTGGCTGTTTTTGGACAGTCTTAAAAATTATGAATTTAAAGGTAATGAAACCATGCTTTGTACTTTAGATGTTACTTCTATGTATGCAGTAATGCATCAGGAAGAAGGTATTGAGTTTTTGTGGTCTTACCTTTCCAAGTACACAGAAACTGAAAATTCTGATGTGAATACCATCTGTACCTTACTTGTAATTGTGTTAACAAATAATTTTTTTATGTTTGGAGACAGCATCTTTCAGCAGATTTCTGGTGTGCCAATGGGTGCCATGTTTGCAAATATAGCTATGTGCTGGTGAGAGAGGGAATATTTAACCAAAATGAGTTATTTTCATCATGTCACCTTATAGAAAAGATACATACTTGATTTGGGCTTTTTTATGGACAGGTAGTTTTGAACAATTTAATATGTTTGTACTAGAAATTAATAGCAGTGTTCTGTGGCTTAAGTTTGTACTTAGTGATGATGGACAAACCATTAACTTTCTGGATACCCAAATTACTCCTGATGTTAATAATAAAAAGTTTTATAGCAGTATTTTTAGGAAAGACACCTTTGCAAACATCTATTTGCATTTTCAAAGTTATCATCCTTGTTTTAAGAAATTTAACATCTTCAGAGGACAAGTTAGAAGACTAAGCAGATTAATTAGTTCTGATACTGATTTTTTGGTAGAAGTAGATGTCATTACCAAAATGTTTTATGCAAGGGGGTACTCCTTAGACAAACAAACAAATTGCTTCTGAAGTTGTCCAAGCCAGGAACAATAAATTGCCTGTTATTCTGCAAGCAGGGTTTACACCAAATATTTTCAATAAAACTGACGGCACCATAATGTTGTTTCCCTATACCAATGAGTTTAAATGACCATGATATTTGAAATACTGTTACACAAAACTGGAAAATTATTTTAGGGACTTCAGAACTGACAAAGGTTTTGGGAACACAGCCTAAATTTGTTTACAAGAAAACTAAAAACCTTAAGCAGTTATTGGAACAAATACCTAGTAACAGCAGACAAAAGGTTAAGAATTCCTGTGGTGCAAGTCCGAGAACAATTTTAAGCACTGTAGCTATATTAACCAATGTAGTAGCTATTTTTTTGAACACTGGATTTCATTTTGTAGCAAAAATAATCCTACAATTGCAATAGTATTGGGTTAGTTTACTTTGCAACCTGTACAAATTGTTAAAGTTTTTACATAGGGAAAATGGGTCTATATTAGAACCTCAAAGTCTGACAATATCGAATCTGATATTGCCGACACGAGATTAGCAAAAGCGCAGAACATCGAACGTTTAAACAGAAATCTCTGTAAGGGGAGATTTCCGTTTACTGGTCTCGGAGTTGGTATATTTAAGTAGCGGGGGATGTGGGGGGTGCAGGGGGCCCTGCCCCCCTGCTTTAACCTGTCAGGGTAAGTTTTTCTTGTTTAATTTTTAATTTTTTTTTATTTTTAAAGTTACGGAACTTCGATCATATGGTGTCAACCATATGGTATTTAATGTTCTCTAACTTCAAGATTCTAATATAGACCCAGGGAAAACTATTAGAAAATGGTCTAACAGAATTAAAGAATACTTGGTAGCCATTAGGAAACATGATGCCAACAATGTTCTGGGAAAGCTTAGCTTGAACTGTACTGCTTTCAGGAAATTCAAATTTTTAGTCTTATTAAAAGTGGATCTTATGTAACTTGTTGATTCATTTAACAACTATTGGGAAAAACAAGAGTTAAGTGTTTCTTAGAACAGATTTTTTGCAAGGTTTTAATGAGACTGTTAGTTTTAAAAGAGTGGTAAAATACAAAATTAATTTGTCTCAACTGTCTCCTTAAGCTCAACAGAAGTGAAATGAAGTTTTGTATTTTTTAAACTAAGTCAGTGGATGTTTTAAACATTTGATGTAATTTCCTTTTGTATTTAAATGGAATTATGTGAAAAAATTCCATTTAAAGTGGAACCTGTGTGTGTTGAGAGACAGCCTTACAAGACTATCTGCAAGTATATAGAGCTGAGTATATTTTTCTGTATTATACTGTATTATAGAGCTAAATTGTTGTTTAGATATCTGTTGTCTTAGTGTTCTGCAAATATACAGAGATCAGAATATATTTTTTTGGATTTATAATTTACACTCTGATTCCTCACATCTCTGTTGAAACTCCCCCCCCCCCTCATTTTGGTTTCTATTGCTTGTGTGTTGTTAACTCAAGGTTTCCTTAATATGAACTGTTAATACCAGCAGTCTGCATTTAAAGTGGAGCCTGTGTGTTGAGAGACAGCCTTACAAGACTATCTGCAAATATATAGAGCTGAGTATATTTTTCTGATTATTCTGTATTATAGAGCTAAATTGTTGCTTAGATATCTGTTGTCTTAGTGTTCTGCAAATATACATAGATCAGTATATATTTTTTTGGTTTTATAATTTGCACTCTGATTCCTCACATCTCTGTTGAAACTTTCTCCCCCCCCCCCTCATTTTGGTTTCTATTGCTTGTGTGTTGTTAACTCAAGGTTCCCTTAATTTGAACTGTTAATAGCAGCAGTCTGCATTTAAAGTGGAACCTGTGTGTTGAAAGAGAGCCTTACAAGACTATCTGCAAATATATAGAGCTGAGTATGTATTATTCTGTATTATAGAGCTAAATTGTTGCTTAGATATCTGTTGTCTTAGTGTTCTGCAAATATACAGAGATCAGTATATATTTTGTTGGTTTTATAATTTGCACTCTGATTCCTCACATCTCTGTTGAAACTTTCTTCGCCACCCCCATTTTGGTTTCTATTGCTTGTGTGTTGTTAACTCAAGGTTCCCTTAATTTGAACTGTTAATAGCAGCAGTCTGCATTTAAAGTGGAACCTGTGTGTTGAGAGACAGCCTTACAAGACTATCTGCAAATATATAGAGCTGAGTATATTTTTCTGTATTATTCTGTATTATAGAGCTAAATTGTTGCTTAGATATCTGTTGTCTTAGTGTTCTGCAAATATACATAGATCAGTATATATTTTTTTGGTTTTATAATTTGCACTCTGATTCCTCACATCTCTGTTGAAACTTTTTCCCACCCCCTCCCTGTTCTTGGTTGTAGTTTAAATTTGGTGGCTTTTGCAGTGCCCGCCCCACTGTAGATTTGATCGAGGACACTCCCCCAGTCCCATCTCTTTACCGCATTCTACCTAATAAACCCTTTCTGCACTTGCTTTTAGTCCTTTTTAATTTAATTACATTTTTTCAAACTGTGTGTGGCTAATATTGCTACATACTCAAGTGTGCCAGCTTGCACTGCATGTGAATTGTTTTTACTACTGTTTTTGCTACTTTTCTGAAAAAAAAATTGTAAGCCTGTTTCCTACCTTTCCTGTAATTAGTGTTCCAGATACAGATTTGCTGTATCCAGGACTATTTGTAAGCTTCTGAGCCCCAAGCCTTTCTGTGTTGGAGGGAAGCCTTCTAGCTTATCAGTGGGAGTGGTAAGCACTAGGTAACCTGTCTACCACATAAGGAGTGGTTCTGGCCCAGAATTTGTAGTTATTGGCCTTTGGGCGGTCTTCCATCTCTCTCAACTTTCTGATTTGAAGGCCTGCATTTGCACTTGTTTCTGTCCTGTAACTCCTGGGCCCATCTCATTTGCTCACTCAAAAAAAAAATCTGCTTTTACTGTATTTATGTTTCTTCCTACTTTATTTTGCTTTTGCATCATCTTAAAAGTACTCAATTGTATTTATTACTGCTTGGTGTAACTCATTCTAAGCCTTTTAGTTTAAGCAATTGGGCTTCAGACCAGTTGTTTTACATTAGGAAGGTTTGTGGTCTGCACTGTGGTGGCAGGACAGGTAACTTATATCCTTCTAAGTTGGGAACTGCTGATTGAGGGCTCAGTGTCTGTTATTCTAAAAGTGTATTAATTCTGTTTTAAGCACTTGGGCTTCAGGCCAGTTATTTTACATTAAAAGGGTTCGTGGTCTGCACTTTTGTGGGAGGAGAGGCTGAACTCTGCCATTCTAGCTGGGAATTTCTGGTTAAAGGCTTATAGTGCATGCATATCTGAACTGCTTCTTACTGAAATTGGTACACCTTGTCTGCTGTAGCATAGACTAGATCCAGGCCTGCTGAATCTAGCTTTGTTTGTATAACTTGAGCACTAATCCAGGCATTCTTTAAAGTATTCAATTGTATTTATTACTGCTTGGTAGTAACTTGATTAAAGTGTAGCTATCATTCTAAGTCTTTTGGATTAAGCACTTGGGCTTCAGACCAGTTGTTTTACATTAGGAAAGTTTGTGGCCTGCACTGTGGTGGCAGGACAGGTAGCTTACATCCTTCTAAGTTGTGAACTGCTGATTGAGGGCTCAGTGTCTGTTATTCTAAAAGTGTATTAGTTCTGGTTTAAGCACTTGGGCTTCAGGCCAGTTATTTTACATTAAGAAGGTTCGTGGTCTGCACTCTTGTGGGAGGAGAGGCTGGACTCTGCCCTTCTGAGCTGGGAATGTCTGGTTAAAGGCTTATAGTGCCTGCATATTTGAACTGTTTCTTACTGAAATTGGTACACCTTGTTTGCTGTAGCATAGACTAGATCCAGACCTGCTGAATCTAGCTTTATTTGTATGCTTGTTGTTTGTTTGCTTGTTATTTCCCTGAAATGCTAATTCCACCTAAAACACGGCTTTTCAGCGCTTCTGTGGATCCCTAGTGATATCTGCATTGCTTACTGTACTTATTTCCTTGTTTCACTTGAAAGAACGTTACTGTTTGTCATTTTTGCATTTAAGTTACCTGTAACACATTGCATTTAAGTTACCTGGCACTTGCTCACTAAAGCAATTATATAAGTCAGCACTAAAATATTAAAAGCATTACATCCTCACAAACTCCCCTTGAGTACCTCATTCCCCATTGGCCCTTTTTGTTTCAATTATAAAGGAATTCCCAATACTATTCTAGCATGTCCAAAGGTCAGTTGTCAATCTCCTCTCTGGTCCAGCTGGTGAATCTGGGAATCTTGAGGCAATGTTACAACTGCCTCATGTACACAGACAACCCTCTCCTCCTCCCAACAAATTCCAACACATGTGAGAGATGCAACCATATAGCCATACTGGAGGCTAAGCTCTTTCAACTCAGTACTGGTGCAACCAGTCAGGAGGAGAAGGAAACCACACTCACTATAATTCCAGTCTCACATAGACCTACCACGACAGCAAACCAAACACATAAACACACGAAAACATACTCGGAGGCTCTAAATAAAAATCTGCCTAAGCAGCAGAGACTTCCAAAGCAGACACCCAAGCAACCGCTACCCCAAAATAAAACACGTGCAACACATAGCTCACAAAGCCAGTGTGCCAAACAGTCACAGCCCTTAAGGCTAAACAACACACCTGATACACTTGTAATAGGTGACTCTATTGTCAGGCACATTGACGTCCCGCTCACCAGGCTGAACAAGGAGAAGGTCACGGTGAGCTGCCTGTCGGGTGCTAGGATCCGCCACATAACACAAGCACTCAGGTCACTCCAAGGCAAGTACAAATATGACTCAGTCATTGTCCATGCTGGTGTGAATGACCTGAGACGTACCTCCCTGGACTACATGAAAAGAGACAGAGAGGAGCTCTCTGAGCATGTAGCCCAGGCCGGTATGACCCTGACCTTGAGTAGCATCTTACCATCACCAAGAATGATGCCACAATATGAAGACAAGATGATCAATTTCAACAATTGGCTTAAGTATTGGTGTCATTCAAAGGGGATCCAATGCCTGTCAGCCTGGGATGACATGCTCGACAAGCCACGATGCTTCGCTAGGGACGGCTTGCACCTGTCACCCCTGGGCTTTCAGATATTGGCAAAGGCTCTTGCTACCCCCATAGTGCCTTTTTAGGCAAGGCTCAAAAGACAAACCCACCTCCATAGGTATCACAAGGGATAAGAAACTAAGAGTAATGCTACTCAACATCAGAAGTCTAAACCTCAAGATGCACGCACTCGAAACTCTCCTTAGCATGGAGAACATCGATATCTGTGCAGTAACAGAAACCTGGCTCAAGGCTCCCAAGAGCACCCCAGCACTACCAGGTTATACCTCATACCATGCTTTTCGGCCCCAAAACTTGGACCGTACCACAAAAGGAGGGGGAGTATCAATATTTGTCAAAGATACCCACACCTCCAGGTTGGCGGCACAGCACGAAGCATCAGAGACTATCCATGTGCAACTAACAGTGGGTAAAACTGGATTCCAGTTTATAGCCTGCTACAGACCACCCTCCCAAACCCAGGAACCCCACTCGGCCTTCCTGAGAACACTGGAAAATATGAAGGTCTCTCCAAACACCATTATATTGGGCGACTTCAGCTACCCAAACATAGACTGGGAGCATTACTCTAGCTCCAACACCCTAGCCCAAAGGTTCCTAGAATTTATAAACTCAAATGCTATGGAACAACGTATTACCACTCCCACAAGAGGGGAAAACATACTGGACCTGATCATCACCAACATGGGGACTCTATGCTCCAGACCAGAAGTGTATCCCTCACTGGTAAGATCAGACCATAAACTAATCTCACTGGATATTCACATCTCGACTCCACCCCCTGCCCTGAAACCCACAGTGAAAAACTTTTCTAAAGCAAATTTCACACTCCTCAAAACCGAGGTGGAATCCTTCAAAGCCCCCAGGCCTGTGGAAAATACGGCCCAGACTGAAGAATCCTTTATAAACGCATTCTATGAACACATTCAGGAATGCATGGATCATGCAATCCCAAATAAAACCAAGACCCAATCCTCCAAAGACAGATGTCCTGTCTGGTGGACCCCAGCCACAAAGAAACTATACAATAGAAGGAGGAAGCTACTACATGATAGAGCAAAATCCCAAAAAGGGAAGGCATCTCTGATCAGTATTAGCAAAAAACTACGGGCACTCATAAAATCGTCTAAGGCCAGCTTCGAGAGAAAAATTGCACAGGACACTAAGGATAATCACAAGGCTTTCTTTAGTTATGTTAGGAACCTGGGTGGGAATTCCCAGATATGCTCAGAATTAGTCCAAAATGACAAAAAATACACCGAACCCACAGACATTGCCAACATCCTAGCTGACAGGTTCAGCGCAAACTTCTCCCCCCCCTCCCCACCAAAAGGGCAAATATCTATCCGGCAGAGTGCTGCCCCCCTGACATCTCAGATGCTCAGGTAAGAGCTGCCCTCTCCAAGGCAAAAAACACAGCATCAATGGGACCAGACGGTGTCCCAGGCTGCATCCTACATGAACTCCAAGAAGAGCTAAACCCAAACATAAAACTACTGTTCAATCTCAGCCTTATTACAGGATATGTACCCAAAGAGTGGCGTGCAGCAACAGTGGTCCCTCTCCACAAAGGTGGTGCCTCAACGGATCCTGGAAACTATCGCCCCATAAGCCTGACTAGCTTGGTCTGCAAAGCTATGGAAAGGATCATCATGGACCTCATAAATAAAGATATTGGGGACCTACAGACACTGGATCCTACACAGTTCGGCTTTGTTAAGGGCAGATCCTGCCTCTTAAACCTGTTTGATTTCTTTGAAACAGTCACCAAGGCCATTGACGAGGGGAAGGTAGTCCACACAGCCTACATGGACCTCACAAAAGCCTTCGATACAATACCCCACTCGGGCATTATAGATAAGCTCACCAGCTTAAATATAAACCCCTATGTCACTAGATGGGTTGCAAACTGGCTCAAGGACAGAACCCACATGGTTAGAATTGCTGGAGCCATGTCAGACTCCAAACCAATTACAAGTGGCATCCCACAAGGCTCAGTCCTGGGACCTCTCTTGTTTGGTATATATTTCTTGGAGGTACAGGCCAACACGGAAGGACTGTGGCTGACCAAGTTCGCAGATGACTGCAAACTGGGCGCCATAATCGACACTCCAGCCGACACAAGCATCCTCCAAAAGGGCCTCATAGAAACAGACAACTGGTGCCAGAGCCATGGCCTCAAGCTAAACGCCAAAAAGTGTATAGTCATCCCCTTTGGCAAAAACAAAGTGCCCACAAATTACCACATAGGTGGTAATCCATTAAGTACAGAAGAAGTAATTGGGGACCTGGGGACCCAAGTTGATAGCAATCGCTCATTTGACAACCACGTGGCCAAAGTGGTTAGAAAAACATTTTATATAGCCCACCTAATCATGAAGAGATTCACATCTAGATCAGGGGAGGTCACCGTGCCTCTATACTCATCCCTCATCAGGCCTATAATTGAGTACAATGCCCCTTTTGGGATGTATCTTACCAGACACCTGCAGCAACTGGAAAGACCCCAAAAGTACTTCACCAAGAGGATCAAAGGGCTCAAACAGATGCCATATGCTGCCCGGTTAAAGAAACTCCAGCTCTACTCAGTGGCATACCGCCTGCTCAGAGGCGATCTGTGCCTGACGTATAAAGCCATGTCCAACCCGGAATTAATGGACATGCTGCACCTCAGAAAATCCAAATCCCATCGAGCTACGCGCTCGAGAGACTTGAATCTCAGCACTGAAATAAATAGGACATGCTGGAGGGACAGATTCATAACCCAGAGGCTCCCTTCACTCTGGAATAAAATTCCAGTCCAGGTTAGGCAGAGTCCCTCATTGACTCTCTTCAAGAGGAATCTTAATGAGTGGATGGGAGATCGTAGGTTTTCCCTGGGTATCACTTCTGTGTCACTGTTAGACAGAGGCACAGTATACTAACCTCGAAAAAGGGCATAGCAAAATTAATTTAAAATGGGTGGCGAAAGCCAAACACACTCTAGCTAGGCTTATAAATGCCCTAGGGCAGATAGCCTAGTATGAACCTATGAACCTATGTGGTTTTTTATTCAGTCTGTATTCGTTTCTGATGATGTTCAAGATTAAATGAATGAAAGCATTAAAACTATTTTCCTATGGAGCAGTATTCTTTTATTATTTGGTTCAACAACATTTGTTTGTGTGGTCAGCTGTGTGGCAAAGGGTTTTGCAGTCAAGTTTTTGTCATTTGTACCCTTTGAAGCTTTTTCTGTTTTATTTAAATCAAATATGAAACTTGCTTACATTTCACTTTGAAAAATACAAAAGCTGACTGAATGACAATCATAAGTTTATGTACATATATACAGATGAACAACAATCTAGCAGGCTGTAAAGAATGTTACATAGATACTGAAAACAAAATTGAGGCAGGCTTACAATGAACATTGCTAAGGCAGATCTGGATCCAAAACTTTAAAATGGTACATCATAATTGTTCTGCCAATTCTGTCAAGATAGTTCAGTGGCTATGGAAAACAATCGCCTTTAACAGTTGAATATCAGTGGTGAAATCATACTGAGTTTGTACTTTGTCAGAGATGGAAGAGTTATATACTCACAGGTAAAACAGGATCCGGAGCTGACCGTGATTCAGGCCTTCAGCATCCTGGACATTTAGACACAAATAGTCCATTTGAATATGTAGTGGAGGTGAACAGATATAAAGTTATAGACCTAGTGGCCAGGTAACAACAATATTCCAAACAGAAAGATTAGGGAGGCAAAATAACTGTTTGTGGAAGCTTTAAATGTGATCATGAGCGGGAGAACAAAAGCAACTGAGAGAATGGAAAAATAAACTGAATGTAGAGTTCCAGACAACAGCAAGGCAAGATAAGGAAATATTTAATGAATAGTGCAAAGAAATGGAAGTAGATAATCCAAGAGATCTGCAGGCAGATTAGTATTCGAGGTAATTTCCATGTAAAAATGGGCATGATAAAAATAATGGGAAGGACCTAGCACAGGCGGAAAACATATACAGAAGAACTTGATAAGGAGGATATTAATATTGCTGATCTATACAAAGTTTTTTTTTCTGTAATTTACAACCAGATATCTTGGAGAGTAAAATTAACAGACCCTAGAAAGCAGCTTTGTTAATATCAAGGCTGCATGACATGATGATATTCCAGCCTAATAGTTTCAAATCCTGCAAAATATTGCTGTGATAGTGATGCACATATTTTGCCAGCAAATTTGGAATTCACAGCACTGGCTACTGGATTGCAAAAGGTCAATTTATATTCCAATCCCAACACAGGGAAATGATAAACAGTGATCAAATTATCAAACATCTGCACTTAGTTCACATGCTAGCAATGATCAAAACTGCTGGACATACAAGCTGCTTTGACAGTAGAAAGCTGTGCATTTAGTGTTTGAGGATGCAAGCAGGTCAAAGCAGGACTTCCCTCCAACAAAATAGTTTTGTTACTATTATTATGGTGAAGGACCACTCCTGGCATCAAACAATGGCTGAACTTGTCCACAAAGGAATGCGTTTCCCCAAGAATACAAGTGGCTGGCAGAAAGCAGTTCATTGACAGCACCCACACCCCTATGCTTGGGGGTTCTAGTTCCACCATACCGGCTGAAAAAACAAATCACGTCCATATCATCAAAGTAGCCAGTAAATACATTCTAAAAGAGGAAATTCTAAAAATCCTGTAGAATGAGGAGGACTGCCCTTATCCTCAATACAGTAATATGGAGACTGGCCTCCAGCTGTTAACAGGCATCCTGTATCATCTGCTCTTAGAAAAAACTCCAAATCTTTGGGCTGAAGTACCCATGCTAGTAGTCTTTAGCGATGAGGGAAGGGAAAAGGGACGGGTGAAAGTAAGACTGGTGTAACCAGCAATGAAGACTAGCTTTATATGGTCTACAATTTTTTATGTGACCTAATAAAAGATTAATGTACTAAGACAACTGACTTTTGAGAAACCCTCTTGTAAAACATCATGATACAAAAAGAAAATACAAACTATTAATCTTAATTTTTGAGGCAAAGGGCTACTGGAACTGGAGACTTCATCTCTGGATTTGAAGAATCCATTCCAGAGGTAGACTGGCCTTGCACAACAGAGTATTAGCTGATAAATTTTAGGGTTTGGAATGGCTGAATCTGTGACTTCATAGCATTCACTGATAAACCCAAGGATTAGAACAAATGAAGTAAAAAGTCCTGTGTTGACTCTATACTCTGTACTAGAGTAGCTAGGAGATGCCAATCAAGATGTGAAAATACCTTGACACCCTACAGTCTATAGTTTGCTGCAGTTGTGGCCAGGAATTAATGAACACCCTAGAAGCTGTGATGAGACCAAAGGGAACAACCTGTAAATGAAAGTGACTGGTTGCATCTTGGAAACACAAAATCTTACTTCACTCCTTTGCGACCTTTACATGGAAGTAGGTGTATAATGACCATCCAAAGAGCACATTCAATCACTTCTTGACAAACTAGGAAGGATGAATTGCACTGTAACCATCCAGAATTTTACATTGGGGATATATCTATTGAGGAAACAGATCTAGAACTAGCCTGAGGTCTTGGTCTATTTTTGAATTTAAAGAAAAAAACTTGGAGCAATAGCTAGCTCCTCTCTGGTCTGGTGGGAACTCCCAGGTCATTTGTTTTTTTGAATGATGCTTGAGACCTCTTTCCTCACTACATACTTTTGACAGGATGGTACATTAGGTAACCCGAGAGAGAGAGTGTGCTATGTGCAGGAGTGTGATAGCAAATTTTATAGCTTCTAGATAACTTTCCTAAAGCACCTGTCATGCATGATGGCCACCAATGCAGACTTATGCAGGGAAGAATAAACCACAATTGTCTCCATAGTGGAGAAAAAGCAGATAAGCCTTCAGCAATTCTCCTGCTGTTGTGACTCCTTCTTTCCAGACTGACAGCTGTGATATCCTTAGTTAAGGCAAGGATTTCTACCTCTGTGTGGGTGTACATTCTGGAAATTACTGACCTTGTGCTGGCAGTTTCCAGACATCTGATTTTTCTGCTGCTTTTAGCCTATCTATACACAGCTGAGGAGGACTCTCTGGAATAATCTAAACGTTACACTGTGGAGTCTTTCTGCCAATACCTATAACTGTAAGAGTCTTCCATTCTTTCTCACTGTCCTCCAGATCTTTTACCTTGGAAGTGAAAGTGCAGTTGTGTAAAAACATACCACAACAGTAGATGTCCTACTGATCACTTTCGCAACATTCCAATACTGTTATCTTACTAAAGTAGTCTGACATCTGGTTGGGGTACCAAGGCCAAAAAAAAAATACTTTTTATATGTTCATCCTCTGACATACGACCTAAGCTGATGGGTTTAAGGGTGCATAAGCTGATACATGTGCACAGGATCCTCAAACTGTCTAACCAGGAGACTCCAGAGGAAGAAACTTGTAAAAGAATTAGAACAACTAAGAGGAGAGAAATATCTGTATGGTTTCTTAGCTAAACAAGAGTACAAAAGAAAACTATTAGGAAAAGGGCAGGGACAACTGGAAGTAATACTGCAATAGTGATCAGTACAACATCTACTGTTATGGCAAGTTCTTACAAAAACAAAAGTGTACTGTCATTTCTTAGACCACTCCTGCAATGTTCCAATACTGTTGGGTGATTTCAAAAGCTTACTAATTAGTAAGGGAGGATGGTCTAGGAATATGGCAGGTATCAATTGGAGCAGACAGCACAGATCAATCAGAAACAGCTCTGGATCTAGAAAAAAAAAGCATCTACCTCTAGTATGAAATGTGCACAGATAATCAAGTGGCTACTTCTAAAATAGCCCTTAAATCAATTACACTGTAATAAGCTCCAGAGGAAGAGACTGATTTAGTGGAATGAGCCTTAACTGGTGAAGACAAGGACTTACCTTGGTGAGAATAACAAAAGGGAATGGACTTAAGAGATTCTGTTGGCTATTGTTTGCTTGGAGACAGGATTACCCAAATGGTTTTCAATGAAAGAAAACAAAGTTGACCTGTTTTCATAATATTCTTATCCAGAGAGAATCCAAGTTTTCTGTGCACATCCAAGGAGTGTAACAGTCTTTCACCCTTGTTTTGACCATTTGGAAAGAATGTAGGTAGGTTAATAGCCTTGTTGAAATAATTCATTAACCACTTTAGGCATGAAAGAATGACTGAACCTAAGGAAGAAACTATCCCTACAGAAAATAAAGGGAAAACAGGCTATTAGTGCTTGAAGCTCAGAAACCCATCTAGCAGAAGTGAATCCTAGTAATAGAATGGTTTTCCAAGTATTAGAAATCCATCTAGCAAACATAAGGGCTTGTAGTAGCATTGTTTTCCAAGTATTAGAAACCCATCAAGCAGAAGTAAGGCCCATTAGTAGAATGGTTTTCTAAGTACGAACATTTAGAGGTGCAGAAGCTGCTGGTTCAAAAGGTGACTGCTAAAGATTTTGTAAGACAAAGTTAAGGTCCTAAAGAAGAGGAATAGCCCTCCTGGGTGGGCTCAAATGAAGAGTGCCTTTGAGGAACTGCTTTACCTCAATTATAGAAAGCAGGGGAAGATCAAGGGGCATACATGCAGAGGAATAAGCTAGACTAACTCGTAAAGAGCTTACCCAAGTAGGAAAGTATTGTGGGAATCCTAGATTGCATAGGATTCCCTCTGTTTAACACCAGAAGAAAACGGTTTCCATTGGGGTATATAAGACCTTCTTGTGGTAGGTATCCCTTGCCTCCTGGAGAACCTGAGCCACATCCTTAGATACTGGAATCTGAAAGGAATACATCCACAATGTCATACTGAGTGATAGCAGATTGGGATGAAGCAGAAAGCCCCTATTCTGTGTGATCAAGTCTACTCTTCGGGGTAACGTGCAATGATGACTCCCTTGCCAGATTAAGGAGGAGGAACTAATGCTCCCTTGGCTAAAAGGGAGTCAACAGCAAGATGCTGGGTCTGTCCTTTGCATCTTTAACAGAACCTTCAGCATTAGTTGAAGTAGAGAGAAGGCATAAAGGAATTTGTCCTCTTATGAAAAAGACATTACGACCATCCTCCAGGGATGGGGACAAGGAATCCTGGAACAAAAAATTCAGAAGAAAATAGGCCTATCTGAGGGATACCCCAGCTGTGGACTACGTCTAGGAAGATGTCCCTGTTCATCATCAATTTGTAAGAACCTTCCACTGACCTGCTTAATGAATCTGAAAGAACATTGCCTTGGAAAGGGATGTGAACTACTTGTAAGGACAGATTTGCTTTTATAGCTTAGCCCCAAGCCAGAAGAGTCAGTCTGCATAGGTGGTATGACTGTCACCCCCTGCTTACGAAAATCCTAATGGGTCCTGTTTCCATGAATGAGAAAAGACCCACAGGGCCTGAATGAGGGTCCTCATCTGTTTCACACTGATGTGCTCCTTCCTTTGTTTGCAGGTCCATTGCTCCTGAACTGCTAAGGAGCATGTCCATCCACCCAATACTAAATCTGATGCGTCTGTCTGCAGTTCCTCAGTAAAGAAAACATTGGTTTGAAAGGTAGCCTTGGGTCCAGCTGCACTTCAAAAATACACCAATGCAACACTTTTTAGAAATGCTTAAGGATGTTTAGAGAGACTTTAGGTACCATTGGACCTTTCTCATGTGAAGTTCAGGAGGCCTCTTAGGGGCTGGCAGATAAGAATCAGGTGAAGTAGAAGTGAATGCAAAAGCATTTAGGAGGGGCTCCAAAACTGCTGAGGGACAGGTGCTAGCACATAAGCTCCTAGTTGCTACAAACTGCAATATCACTTCCATACATCTAAAGCTTGTCTAGATTCTCATCAAAATGCTGCATCATTTTTGTGGTGGTTTCCTTCTTCTGAGGGGAAACAGGAAGAGATGAGGAAGAGAGAAAAGGAGACTCGAGACACAAAAATAGCCTCGTATAAGCCCAGTGAAAGTTCCATCCATTCCTTTTCAAGAGGCATCTGAAAAGGAGAAGCATTCTTTGTCTTTTGCTTCTTTTTCTTAGGAGTGATGTCTGCTTTAAAAAGAGCATTGGATCTGATCTCTGGTGAACTTCAATCAAGGATCCAGGCACCTCTTCACATATTATGATATGGGGTATGCCCTCCAGTCCCCTCTGAGATAATGAGCCTTCGCTCCTCATTCTCAACTATGTTGGTATGATCAGTTGTATCAGATGTGCAGGAGTTAGATACCATAACTATCTTCAAAGGGGTCACAGCAGTGGATGCCAGAGATGCGATTGGCACATCATGGGTTCCTGCAATACCTCAACAAGTACATCACAGCCCAAATTGGCAGACACTTTCAGGCCTAGGCCTTTTAAATTTCTTTTTTGGTGTGACAGACATTGGATGCTGAGGACTCTTCCATTTTGGGTTGGGCAAGGCTCTTTAAACATTGGGTCTCTAACTTTTCAGTGAGAAAAGAAACAAAACTAATCTTTTTGGAACAAATGACTGACATCTGACAATTGTATAGTCATGTTCAGCCCCAAGGCAAAATAAGCATAGAGAGAGCTGGCCCTTACATGGAATCTGCCTACGACAATCACCCATTCCTCTCCTAGCTGACATCAAACACCAAGGTTAAAGAAAAAAAAAGGAAAGTTCCTAATGGGGCATTTATCTGAATAAATGAAAGCAGTGGGAACATCAGTGACCACATGATATAACAGACCAATGGGTGCGAGACTTGAATTCAGAGTGGTGGTAAGATAGTTCTAGAATCTTATACTCATGCATCTGCTTATTTACTCTTACACCCATGGACATAGAATGGATGGTTTACAGAAGTCTTTTTTTTTGTTTGTTTTGGCTTTGTTTCCCTGGCCAGATGTCAGGTTACCTCAGTGAGATAACCCAACATTATGTGAATGCTACAACAGTCATCTAAGGAAAGATATCTAGCTAGCTCCATCAAAAGGGGCATTATTAAAGGATGCCCTAAAGTTATCAGCAAAACTGCCAAGGTATAACCAGGCATGGCAGTGGACAATAATGCCAGTGCATGTATCCATCTCTGCAGCATCTACAAAATCATGTATCAAGAACATGAACCAGTTAGTAATACAGGATAGTGTTGACATATCAGAAAGGTTTATGTTTCAGCTCACTTATCACCTGGCCACTTTTCTGGCACATGATCATTTTGTCAGCAAGCTAGCAAGGAAAGCATAGCATATGTAATAAACAGCTCAGCACCCTGGAAGAAATGTGGATGATGTGTAGAATCCCTTCTAAAAGTGTTCCAACACCCTGAATATCTAACTAGTTGAATGAACTGTGGAAGCCTTTTGGAGGGCTTTTGCTGTAACAAAAGAATCAGTGACTGGAATGACTGAACCCTGGACCCAACTGTTTCAAGCTTTAAGATGCCAGAGATTCATATTCGGTCTTTTAGGAATAGGCACTATTTCTGACTCCTTCCAAGTCTCCCTGATTATAAGAAAGCTTATCTGACCTATCAGTGGAAACTTTAAGGAGGCTGAGGGAGGAAATCAGAAGAAGTCATGCAATTTCCAGAAACATGGGTGTAAATGGGCTCATGTAATGAGAATGCTTCTTAAATCACTTGCATCTCCATTATCCATGCCTGGTGTATGAGATTCCAAGTGGGGCCAAAATGGTTCCTCTTGTTTAAATGCTTCCTTCATTTCTCAGAGAGGAAGAGGAGGAAGAGGAAGCAGAAGAATAACTTGCCCTTTGAAGCTGATATTGCTAACCACTATGTAAAACTCTCCAAATGCTGGGAAGATAGACAAACCACAAAAACATGTAAGAGAGGGTCTTGGATCAAAGCTGCCATAAAAGACATAACAAGAACCAGGGAAGGCTCATGCAAGAAGAATGCATTGATGCAGTAGCTAGAATCAAAAACCCATTTGGCTTCAAGGACTTTGACACCGAACCAAGGGAGTCAGCAATGACTGATACCATATGCTGCCAACAATGTGACTGTCAGCATCAATCATCCAGACAGACTTTAGCAGTCCACGCTGAATTGAAGTTGGAACCAGGCCAATGTGGAGCCAGGACTAAGGCTGACCTTTGCAACAGTGCCAACAGCATTGCCAGTAAAGACCACCAGACCTCCTCAACTTTAAATTGCAAGGCCAAAAGAAAGCACAGCGCCACAAGAACTGTCAACACCACCACCTGCAGTAATGGAGCTGATTTAAGAGAAATCAGAGGAAATAGATGTGGCCCTGGAGATACTATGACAAACATCATCAAGGCACCTACTACGTGTTCTCTTTTATGTTACTCACCAGCCTAACTGGGATTAGCACCATAAAGGGGCCGATAAGGAGGTACCTGAAAAATATAAAAATAAAGAGCCCCTATCCACCCCAGAACCTCAAGGGAACGGAATAGGATCCATACATATGCAAAACTGCCTTCATCATCTTATCATAGTCAGTATAGAGATAGTGACTTGCTAAGGTGAGAAGTTATGGCCCAAAATAACTTGGCGCACAGAAGTCACGAGTTGCCTAGCTCAACTTTTGAGTGTGAGGAAAGGCTAACCTGACTAGTAAGCCTATTTTTTTCTGCTCTTTAAACACACTGATTACCATGTTAGGTACTCCAGAAAAACTTGCAGAAACTTTATCATAACCTTGTATCCTTACCCTCTTCTTGGACAGTAATGGAATATAACAGCTGGCAGACTGAAGATTATGCATTTTATCTCACCATTTGTGGCCCTTCTGTTTGGATCTAGGCTTTGGAAAATATGGGACCAACTCCTTGGATCCTTGGAGGTACACCACAGAGAAGTTGTGTCCCTGAGGACCAACCCCTTAAAAATTATTTTGTACTTACTATTAAAATACACTGATCAAATACATATGCATATCTTGTTATCAGTTTTGAAATGCTGAGCTTCCAAACAATTCATGCGCATCACATGCATGTAATGGGTTAACTTTATGCCCACAGGATTTGTGTTTTTTTTAAACCAGTTGATATTTCCTTGTCTAGCATATTAAAAGAAAAGAAAAAAGGAAGTCACATAACAACTTGCCAAGTCACAAAAGAACTTAAATTAAATCCAGTACTGCTGGAAAAAGTACATATTTCAGCTGGAAATAGGTTAAGGAGCAGTATGGTGTAAAGGTACAGAGGAAGGCTGGGGCTTGAGAGAGTGACAGTGATCTCTGAAAAAGTGTAAAAATTAGATTGGTCTGGCCCGAGAAAGGAACAGATCAATACCGACTGATAAAAATTGCCAGAAGCTGAGGATTATGAGAATACAAAAAATTTCCTGTCAAAGAAACAAAAACCTGAAGAGGTGGGCTTGATGACTGGTAACAGGTTTGGAGAGTCAGTGGAAAGTGCAATGTTCTTTGGATAAATGGAAGTAGCCATAGTTTCAGAATGTTTCAAGTGCTGATCTGAGTCAGATCTTCAGTATAAGTTCTGAAGGTTTGAAAAAGATGGAGAGAATCATGTTAGACCACTAATTCCCAATTTCCTAAAGCCCATCGAGTAGAGAAGTCATCCTATTATTTCCCTCAGTACCTAAACATTTCATACTCTCCTTTTTTTCTTCTACAAACTTACTTTCTAAATTTGTCTTAGCCCTCCTCCACTCCCCAGAGGCTCTTGTATTTACTTGGCCACAGACTTCTTTGCTTTGATGCTGCTTTTATCTTCACTGTCTATACAACTTTTGTTTTCTATTTGCACTTTCCTGATACCTTTATTTAGTTACATAAGCCTTCTGTAACTCTTTTACTGCCTTCTCTTGATAACAGCTTTCTCCATACCACAATCTTAATGAACTTCAACCACTCATCACATTTCTGTTGTAAATTCTCCACAATATGCACAGATAACTGCAATGCTTTACTGTAATCTGCCTTCCTATAATCTCCTCCCTAAACATTTGAAGCCACCAATAGCCTTCTCCTTCATAAGGAATAAAAAGCTGTTACCCAATGGGGCATCACCTTTTTCTCAAGACTCCTCCCAGTTTTATCAGAACTATGTCAGATATCCTATTCTTTGCAGACAGCTCTTCAGTCCACTACTTATAACCTTCTCGCTGTAAAAGGTTAAATGTTTCATTGTTACTTGCAGGTCTTGACATGAGACATTCCATTCAGTTCCAGGTAGATTAAGATAAGCCATTACTAACACACTATTTTTCCCTTTCCATTTTCTTTAATGGATAATTAATTAGCACATCTGTAATATTCACATCTGGAGGCCAATACATAGTATCTAGGTACTAAAATGCTCACCTTTGCATTCAAGCCTGATCTCCTATTAACTAACACTGTTTATGTACACCTCCCTTACAGCACCATTCAACACCTTCCTCAGTTTCCATTGCATCATGCCTCCTCCATTTCCTTCTATACACCTGTCTCTGTTGTTAACCAGTCTATATATTCTAAATACCCTAAATCCCAGCATCCTGTCCACATCCACTTGTTTACAAGTCTTTCCATTACTCTAAAATGAACACCTTACCAGATTCCATCAGAGTTTGCAACTACCCCTTTTTTATCCATATTCATCTTATATAATACATGTACCAGCTTTTTCTTTCCCACATCTCCTGCTTTACCATGCAGCCCCATGACACTGGTGAAGGCAAATGCTAGAAAAGAAACTTTGAATTCAACTCCCTTACAATGATACACCATGTGAAGCTGAGCGAGTCATTTAATCTCCGTCAAATTATTGATCACTGATATGAAAGAGCTACCCAACCTAATTAATTTTAACTGGTTAATACAATGAAGATGTACAGAACACGGTGAAAAAAAAAAAGCCATAAAAGCATCAGGGAAAAAATATCAACTGTGCATCTCTGTCCTCAGCTGGAAACCCCATCTCATTTGAGACTGAGCTGAAACCAAATGATACAACAGACACTAATCACTTACCGGGGAAAGCACATCACCATCAAAACGACGGACAGGATTCGGTTTTCGTCTGTAAGCTGGTTCTGGGGGGTATGCTTTGTGCTGGTGGTGGTGATGGTGATGATGGGTATGTTTCTGTTTCTTCTTCTTTCTTTCTTTTCTGTCTTCCTTCTGCCGTATTCTCATCAGCTGTACACGCCGCTGTTGTCTGCTGATTATAACTGAAAAAACAAATAAATAACTTGGGTGGTATTCATGCTGAAAATATCTCCACAGATAAATTGCCCTATAATTTATATTTCCACTAGTAATTATCTGGGCTTTTTGTTGCTCTGGCAGTTTTACACAGGATGAAGACCAAGATCTGATAATGAATGTTATCCTGTAGTCTTGGGTTTGATTCTCTCAATCCCTGTTTGCAGACTCTGATACCAAGCAAATCAGTAAAAAATACAATACACCTCTGTCATGCTTGGAAAAATGATGTCATGCTTTACTGGCTTAGCTAATAAACAAATTAATAATTTCATATTCTAACTGATTAGAAGCTATAACCAGAAACATACAGTAGTGTAATTGTGTGACTGCACATCTACACGTTGCAATGCTTACTAACCAGAGTAGTTCAACTTGTAAGGACCTTGGCAGTAATTCATTGTGTTTTTTGTGTTTTACACATGCTACAATGCACTCAAGTTATTTGTTCCTTTGTTAATTAAGTGAAGGAGCTGATCCACATAGAATGTATTTGCTACAACAGGAAAAAGAAAGTAAACATGGAATTTTACTACCAGAGAAGTATCAGTTACAGTCAAACATTGTGTCAGTACAACTGTATATTTAGAGACCACCTTCCCAGCATACCTTTGAGATGGCATTACTGACATGAACTAGTAAATGTGCTAAAGCAGGGGTGTCCAACCTTTTGGCTTAACGGGGCCACATTGAGTGAACAGAAATTGTCTTGGGGCCGCATATAAAATATATCATATAGTTAACTCTTTTGCTGTCGCGGGAGACCAAAATCGACCTCCTGGCTGCACTGTAGGTGCATTCCAACAATGAATAAATGTAATAAATGCCTAATATTTGCCTTAAAATTCTAATTCTCAAATCTAGCAGTTAACTCTAACATCTTAGTTAATATATATATATATATATATTTTTTTTTTTTTTTTTTTTTTACAAATAAACAGATATTCACTACAGCATTAGCATTTCTCACTGGGAAAACCACTCCAGCAGCCCAACTACATAAAATGTCAATTTTAGCAGTCCTACAATACTATAATCCACAAAAATAAGCCAACAAATTTGCAATAAAGTAAAAAATTCACATTACTGACTTAATAAAACAATTCTGAATAAGCTACAAAAGGGTCTCACCCAAACAAATGACTGGTGCCAGAAACATGGCCTTAAGCTAAATGCAGCATCATCCCCTTTGAGGGGAGTGATGTCCCCACAAATTATCACATTAATAACAATGTTGTAAGCACGCAATCAGTTGTGAGGTGCTTGGGCACCCAGGTTGATAGAAACCTGACTTTTGACCACCACATTGTCTCGGTTGTGCGGAAAGCTTTTTACATGGCCCACCTCATTAGTAAGGTTATCTCATCCAGGGACAAGGAGGTCATAACATCCCTGTATTCCTTTACAAGAGCAGTTATTGAGTGCAACGTCCCTTTTGGCATGTACCTCAGCAAAACACCCTGCCAAAAGAAAGACTACAACCATTTCTAACAAAAAGGTCAAAGGACTGAGTTCACTTAGTTATCCAAACAGACTAAAATGCTTCGTTCTTTCCTCTGTCTCTCACTGGCCCCTATAAATTTCATCATTGGCTTGCTTTCCAGGCTAAGAAAGATCCTGCCTTAAGAGACTTTATCCACCTCAGAAGTACTGGTTATATTTAAAATGCTCACTACAAAGACCACAGCCTTCACTGCAACATAAACAAGCCACTTTGTATGGACAGGTTCTTGACACAAAAACCTTCAACTTCTGTAAAAAGCTCCTCTCATTGTCAAACAAAGTAGTTCAGCAACACAACTGGCTGGATAGCCATAAATGTACTTCTTGAGTAAGTAGTATAGCCTTCATCAAACCGGATGGAAAATCCACATACTAAACTTTCCTAGCTGGATGGCTAAGATCTAATATTGGTTACTCAAGTCTACTTGCCCAAGAAGAGAGGGGCCTATTTAACTAAGAATTCTATTTGCAAAAATATATTCAGTATACATATTAAATCTCTCTCTTACACAAAAGGAGCCCCTACTTGTAAAATAGGCAACCTCAGTAATCACATGACACACCCTCCATGAATGAAATTGTCTGGAAGTCAAAATATCTGAAAAAAAATTATAATAGAGATGGATTCATCCATGCAATTTCTCACTACCAAAAGGACAATCAATAAATCAACAAACAACTGCTCAGCAAAATGTAAATCAATAAGAAATCCGTAAACTCTCTAAAATCATACTACATACTGGAGTAAACATATAACTTCCCTCCAATGTAAAGCCATTTGACATTCAGACATTTTAGTTTGTGCAGAAGTTATTCAGACTGACAGTTTACTGAGCTGTAATGCTAACCTTCACTTTTGAAAAAACAAATTCCCAGACTTTGTCAATAGCTCAAAGTGCAGAAAGGATTATTTTTTATTACGTATTTATTTAATTTTGGAAAACATCTTTAAAACTGTTGATCACACACAGAGAAAAGTTATTGTGATAAGTAAACCACAGACTGCTGCAAGAAATCAGTCACATTAGCACTCAGTGCTTACATCCGAATGAATCATACCTGTCAATTCCTAAAGAATTAAAGTAGCTTAATAAGAAAGTTATTTGCAAGGTTACATGGCATTTTATATTGGAAATAAGCAGAGATATTAAAAAAGCTCTGTTTCTCATTATTATGCTGAAAAGTCTTCCAAGGTAAATACAACCTTCTGATTTAGCATGGAACCATACCTCTCAACCTTACAGCAAGAAATCTGGACAAAGCGAAAAATAAAAGTGGGACAAAGGCCCAAAAATTGTTATGCATCACAGACACCATTGAAACAACTGTAGCTGCAAACATTGTACATCATGTACAATGTTTCTATCCCATCATTGTCAGTTAAGCATTATATGGCTCATTCAATCCTGCCTTCTTTTGCAACAAAGAAAACCATGCTTTGAAATGACAAATGCATTAAAAATAATAAAACACATTGCATCCACATCCTGCAACTTCCTACCTGCAAACAACAACAGAGCTTTCACTGAAACTAGGGCTGCTTATTTCCCCAGAATGACACCTCAAGTCTAATGGTATACAATCTACCAGGATCTGGACTACCTGAAATAAATTAAATCATGGCCTGCAAATTGCAAGTGCACTTTGCTTAATTAAACTATATTTATAAGCCCACTTACTGTACCTTTTCAGTAACATCCCAATATCCATTTCCAGGTCACTTTACAAGACACTGGCAGTGGTAGACTTGACATTCTCCAGATCCCTACAGGACCACACACATACTGCTAACATTGTCCATTAAATGTAAATATCCATCCACTGTAAATGGCAAGAAGCTATGTCTTAAAAAAATCTACTTTTGGCATGCCTAGTACCCAAGTATCAGGTTTTGAAACAAAGAAACATATATTCTCCAGTCTGTAAGCCTCTGTCTTTAATAATCCTCTACTGTTACAGCACTCCCAACACAAACACACACATACACACTAAAACCCCCAACATTTAACAAATGACATTATGCCCACCTGATTTGCCAGTATTGATGATCCACCAAACATAGCTTACTGTTGTCCAATCTACCACTGCTTAGAACCCACCAATGACAAAACAGTACTGGGTGCTTTTTTGTTTGTCAAAAAAAAAAAAACTTTATATGCTACAGTCCCACATTAGTCAATCCACTACTGACCCATTAACCCTAGGCTGCTGTCTCATTCTTACTCCCTGGAATTGCATTACCTTGGATGACTACTTTTATTTCCTAAGCAAAAGACACAAATTGGAAGATGTTGCAAAAATCCAGACATTCTTCGAAAATCCATACAGTTGAGAGGTATGATTTCATATTCAATACAACACTCTCCCTGTCAGGAAAGCTGCAATTTAATGAAAGTGTACTTTTAATGTAGGATATATTTGTGAGCTAACTTGTTTGTGTTCAGTAGGTAGACTGATCGTCATTAGTCTCTTTGTGCATGTGTCTCTCTGTCATGCACACATACACACACACTCACTCTTCTTCTACTTTCATGCACACAAACATTCTGCTTTCATGCATGCACTCACTCACTCTGTACTTGCCTATTAACACAGGTTAAGTGCTGTCCCTTTCAAAGGCAGTGGCGGCAACTCCATACACGAGTCCCTCTTCAGCGAGAACACACACTGATTCTTTGATATGAAATAATGGCGCGAACACACAAACCCTTCTTTGGTGCAAAAACATCAAAACTAGAAGGATGCTTTGGCACATGCGCACACCGATGTTAGAGTTGTAGGTCACGGGCGTGAAAAACACAACAAAAAAGTGTTTTGGGGCATGTGTACATCGATGTTGGAGTTAGAGGTTGAGGGCCACATGGAAGAGATCTGAGGGCCGCAGGTTGGACATGTCTATGCTAAAGCATACCTTTACTTCGGGGGGGGGGGGTGGTTGCAGTCTGTCCCACTTTAGGTAGGACAGTCCTTATTTGGGAAACTGCATCCTGTGTAGGGAACAGGAAAAATGTCAAATACCCTTACATATCTGGACAGAAGGTACTTCCCATGTTTCTTCCAACAGTTGTAAGAGGCATTTTTCTAAACATCTGAAACACTTTACTGTTACACAAAACAAACAAACTCAATTTCTAAGACTGAGCTTTTATTCTGGCAAAAAAGTTAAGTCCAACCTTCAAGAGTGTCACGGGAATGTTTTTTTTTTTTTTCTGCAAGATCTTAGGTTTCCACTAAAAATGTCCCACTTTAGACATTTGAAAAGCTGACATCCCTTTTCAGTGAGGTACTGATTTTGACAGTATATAAGCACTGATTGTCCCCGGTGCGTCTGTCCTTTTGGCTGCCTTATGAATAAGCCATAGATCTGACTGAATTAACAGCTTCTTTCTTTTTTCTTCCAGTTAGTAAAGCAACTGGTTTATGGTTGTTTCATGCATTTTGGAATTCTGCCTGTGGGTTTTGATACTACCACCGGTTCTAAAAAGCTATTATATTCATCTACTGTTTTATGGGTAAATAAATCCTTCTTTACATATTTTTGAGCCCTATGCCTTGTATTTTTAAGTTGTGATTTGTTCTCTGAAGCAGTGCACCCACGTGTACATTGTAGATTCCCTTGGAAGAAAGTTTTTGTAGTAACCCCGTTTACTTTCTTCATTTCTTCATTACTATCTATACCACAGCCTGTGCTAAGGACCATGTACCATTTCTGCTGCCTCTACCTTGTCATGGTGAAGATTTCTCCAAAAACTGCATGCAATATTCCACACGGGAAATTACGATCTGTGGGGTGATGACCTTTCCTGTCCTTGCCATCGGCATTCTGTTACGCTTTGTGACACACCTTGTTTATTTATAAATAATCTGATATAAGAACCCATTTTTTTTCTACATTTCTGTTTAACGTTATTCTGTCATCTGACCGCGCACTCATTTTATAGGATATTGTGCCCCAGATTAATTATTCTGCATTGTTGGCACTCCTCTGGCAAATAAGCACAAAGGATTAAAGCCATAAGCTACTTCATGTTGACCAGTGTTTAGTCTCTTCAGCCTCCATTTATCTACTGTGTGAGACTGACAAACTCAATGAACCAGACAGTGCACTGGAGAAATTAGCCTGGGATCTGCAATGGTGTCCTGGACCACATACAACATGCCTAGTAACATATGATTAAATGCGGCCATGTTTTAGACAATGCCTTTAATCTTATATTCCTTTCCATCCTTCTTACACACTTCATGTGATTCAACCCTGTGAAATCTTCAAAGCATCACCAAAAAGATATACTTTTCTTTCCTGACCTGCTTAAATATTACTTTGATAGACACCAAAAGGTTATATCTCCTGCAACGACTACTGTGTTCCCATCCTAGTGAAGTATTTACCATCTGAGCAGGCTACATTTACTAAGAATGTCTTGGTTATATTGTCAGATCAGGCCTGTATAAATGCTACTATCTTCTTAAAAACTCAAGGCTGTTTCACTTCTTTCATAGCTGTTTCTATGGTACTACAAGATGGGGTTGCAAAAGGGAGGGAATGCGCCATCTAGAATTTTGATCATCAGCCAATAGGACAGATGAAAGGGAAATGAATAAATATTGACATAGCTAAAACACTGAGAGAGTGAGAGAGAAGTAGATTTCTGGGAAGATCTAAAAATAGGAGACAGAAGAATGCAGTGGACAGAATTATGTGTAAAGTACCAACTTTGTAGACAAAAAGTTAAATATATGGGACTTCTACTATTCTTGAGGAAATATGATTAAGAGATAAAGTTAAAGGAAGCTAAGGAAACCAGAACTGATGAAGTTATTAATAGAGGCTAGGACAGGAGCAGCAGCAAATAAAGAGGAGAGTATTTTCTTCAAGGCATTATTAAAAGATGTTTGGCAAGTCAAATACAGAGATACAGGGAAGCTTCAATATTGGAATGAAATATGTTTGGACCCTAAAACTGCAATCAAGTCCAGAAAATTTAGAATCTTTGCTTAGAAATGTTAACAAAAATGTTTTTATACAACAGACAAATTAAACAAAATTATTTCAGATGCCAGTACAACTTGCTGGAAATGGGGAGTTGGACATGTCCTAAACTAAAGACATTTTGGGCTCAGATACAAAAATTAGTCCAAAAGTTAACATAGGTTGATCCCTCTAACAGTCACTTTATCAAGTTTGTTAGAAAGGAAATGTGGGAACCCTTATGTCAGGGGTCTAGTTTCATTGATACTGATGCTGTCCAAAAAAAAAATAATGACCAAAAACTGGAAAACAGACAAGATTCCAAATATTAAGGAAGTGTTAGAGTTAGCAGAAAAGATAAAAGGAAATGAAAGGAAAAAATGAAACAGATGACTAACAGGCTTCATACCTGGAAATGGGAACATTGGAAAACTGAAATGAAGAGACAGACAGTAGGTGGGCAGGAATGATAGATGGTAAAAGACAGTGGCTGAAATGGAATGATGCTGTGGTCCAGTTGACTACTGGGGTAGAAGAATGGTAGATGAGGGAACACTAAGAGGAGACTAACTACAAAGAATAGGTGTCACCTGCTATAAAAGCAAAGAAAGAAAACTGATGACAAAGTGACCGCCAGGGTAATCCCTGGGAAAGAGAAAATATTTATACATGTGGATCAAACAAAGTGGCGGTAATAAAATAAACACATTGTTACATAATCAGAACAAAAATTATACTTTGCTAAGTAGTTTAGGATTGTTTAAGGTACTGAAAAACATGGAAAAGAGCAAAACGTAAACATGTGTAACTTGCGCAGGCAGTGACTCAGACTGCACTAGATGGAGGAATTGATAGCCATGTTTTATGAAAATGTTTAAATATAACATTGTTAGCACTGGTAGGTAGATACATTTGTCAAGGCTATAGCTGAATGTATTTGCAAAGTGTTTAGGTGACCAGTTTATTTTATGGAAAATTCATCATGCATGAGAACTGCACAATGTTATATAGAGATTGCTCTGTGAAGGAATAAATGTAGGCTTCTTCGAAAAATTCTATAGCTATGTCAAGAATCTAAATGGCAATGCACAGATCTGCTCTGAGCTACAGCAGAATGGCATTAAATATACTGATCCCAAGGATATTGCCAATATCCTGGCAGTTCGATTTAGTGCCAACTTCACCCCCCCTCTCACCCCCTAAAGGGCCCATCTCAATACCAAAAGATTGCCATATTCCAGTAATAACGGCCACACAGGTAAAAACACACTCTCCAAAGCTAAGAATACAGCATCCATGGGACCAGATGACATCCCAGACTGTGTACTACATGAACTACAAAATGAAATGGCACCTCACCTAAGTGTCATGTTTAATCATAGCCTCACCTCAGGCTTCGTGTTTACTGAGTGGTGCACAGCTACAGTTATCCCACTCCACCTTGGATCCCGGGAACTACCACCCCCCATCAGTCTGATGAGCCTGATCTTGAAAAACACAAAATTACTATCACCATGAAATGAACACCATGCTAGACTGCTGGAAAATATTTGTCTTGTTTATTCTCCATATATCATTCTGGTACTTCGGCTTATCGCCTTCAAGGAATAATTCAAATACAATTCAAATATAAAATTTCATAGTTGTTTTGAAAATGTTTCATAGTTGATTGTGTGTAATGTTTATATATAATATGATATAATATATTACAATATGGTATTCAACAAATGTGAATAAATGCAATATGGAATTCAAATGAAAATAATTGTGTTACAGTCACATTCGTACTGGTTTAAGTCTATACTCCAAGTTTATCTAGTTGATGTAGTCTGCTCCTAGGTAAAATGTATTTAAAATGCATTTTTTAAGATATTGTGAATGTTAATTATTTTCTTAAGACAACATTTCTGAAAGGTAGGGTTTATGATAAAAGTTGTGCTTATGTATTTATGTATTCATACATTGGTAATGAAGTTATATTGAAGTGTCACTAACCATTTTGCATGTAGAAAATGAATAGGTATTTATAGGAAGTGGTGTCACTTTAAAAAAAGAGCAATTTATGTGTCAGTTTATGTGTTAATTGATTAAATACTTTTAGGCACTGGTGTATAAAAGGGAATGCATTTTGTATTTGAATTATTCCCTGAAAGCGATAAGCCGAGGTACCAGAATGATGTACGGAGAATAAACAAGACAAATATTTTCCAGCAGTCTAGCATGGTGTTCATTTCATGGTGATAGTAATTTTGTGTTTTTTAAGTTACAGCGGTGTAGTTCTAGTGCTTGTGTATTATTATTCGGCAGTCACCATGAGTTCGGATGAGCTAGATACACCAGAATCCACTGGAGGAGTGTTGTTTTCTGATTACATCAGAGAAAGGGAGCATAAGATTGCCAACACAGATCCCTGGTCCATGACAGAAGAAAATGCTGCTGGGGAGAAATTTTTGCAATTGGAGAGATTAATGTCCAAGGAGGTAACTGCTTTCTATGACCAGAAGTTGTTAGAGAAATATGTTTCTCTTAATATTACGCCCAGAGGGTTGCGATTCAACCGATTGCCAGCTGGGGGTTTTAGTGAAGATGAAAGTGATATGTTGTCTGAATGGAGGCCAGTAGCCCTTGACTGCACTATTAACTGGCTCTGCATTCTCATCAAGAGGAATATTCGAATGGTTGAGAAAATGCAGGGGGAGATCACTGAGCTGCAGAACAAATTAATGTCTGAAGTGTTGAGTGCAGTGTACGAAAGTACGTTTCGGAAAATCAATGTAAAAATTCAAAAAGTGGAGCAGAATGTAATCGATCGAAAAAAAACGAAAATTGGTGAGAGACATTGGTGACTTTCAAAATGACTTAGTATATTCTTGGCAGTGGAAACCGCAGTTTAACCGGTCTAGGTCTAGATCCAGAGGGCGGAAGTACAGGAGTGCAGACGGCTCATCGCATTCATCAGTGGAGACCAGTTCGAGTAAAAAAAGCATATCATTTGAGGAGATACGGATGGCAGAATTTGGTGAAATGGATGATTCAACAAAAAACTCTCAGGGGGTCAGGTCGAAGCCCAGCAAGTACAAACAAGGTCGAAAAAGGCACGCGAGAACAAAACAAAACAACAGCGGTACCAGTCGCAACAGAGTAAAGTAAGCCAAGAAGCAGAAAATTATAGTCTGTTATAGGACATTAATATTTATAATAATGCATTACAGTAAAATGTTAATCATAACATAGGCATATATAATGTGAACATACAAAATGAAACTTTGACAAATGCTAGATCTGATCACCCCAGTGAAAATAATGAATGTTTAAATGGTGCAACCGTAACAAATGTTAATGAAAGTTTGAATATCGTGAATTTGTCCCACATTGAAATTACTGATACCATGCGTAGAGTGTTAATGAAAGGGCCCAAATTGATTCCCACAAGAGTACCAACTCTAGCAGACATTTTAATTGATGTAAAAGTTCTGTCATAAGTTAAATTTGAAAGTGCATTTTAGTAAGGTAAAAACATGCAATAGATTAGGAGGAGATGGTGGTCATGAAACTGGTATTGACCCAGGGGATGATGAATTACTTAATCTTAGTGTTTATGAAATTGATGCAGATATGCAAATATTGGATGATGAAGCCATTACTAGTAGTAATGAACTTGATAACATCGATTTTGTTGGAGGGGGGGGGTTTGCACAGGGTATGGATTACTGTCTTTGCCTAAACTGATTATGGAAAGTGGATATATGCCCCCGAAATGCTCCCATGCTATCAATGTGTTTGAAAATACAGTTTGTGCCAGGGTCGAACATAAATTTGAAAGATTTTGTAGAAGTCGTATTAAATATAATCTTAGCAAAGAAGAATGGTTGGCTTTAAAAGAGTTTAGAACTAATTTAGATTCAGCTGTAGTTCGACAAGCAGATAAGGGTGGCAACTGGGTGATTATGAATATTGAACAGTATGAAGGCATGGTTCAGGAGCTATTAGTGGAAGGCACATATACTAGATTATCTGGGAATCCAGTAAAAAATTTCAATGAAGATTTGTTTGAGATATTAGACAGGGGGGAGAGAGGTTGGTTTCTTGGGACTTAAAGATGTTTGAAAACTTGTAGTAAAAGAGCCCAGGGATATTCTACTTATATGCAATTCCCAAGATCCATAAATGTTTAAAAACCCCGCCAGGTAGACCCATCATTTCCGGCATAGGTTCTTATGTGGAAAAAGTTAATTTATTTTTGGATCATCATTTCAAAGATTATTTGAACAGAGTTCCATCCCATATCAGGAACACGGGTCAAGTATGTAAAGAGCTACATAATTTGGAATGGAACCCAGATTATTTTTGGGCGACCATTGACGTATCTGCTTTATATACAAATATAGAGAAAAGATAGGGCTTGGAAGCAATGGCTAAGGTGATGGGGGAAGTCCCTCGAACGTCCTTTTTGTTGTCCCTGCTTGAATTTAGTTTAACACACAATTACTTTAAGTGGAAAAATTAGTTTTTTCTTCAGAGTAAGGGGACAGCCATGGGTGCTGCATTTGAACCTACTTATGCCTCCATATAACATGGGCGAATTTGAGAAGACATTTATGTATGTGAATGAATATTTCATTCATCATGTTATTTATTATAAGAGGTACATAGATGATCTCATCTTCGTGTGTAGAGCAGATCAGCCCAGTTTTGTTGGATTTATGAAACAGCTGAATGAGAATTATCATGGTTTAAAATTCACTTGGGAGTGTAAAAGTAGGAGCATAACATACCTAGATGTTGAATTTTATGTGAATGATCAAAGTAAATGCAGCAAAAACCATATCGAAAGCCAACGTCAGTTAACAATTTCCTGTATGCAGAGAGCATGCATCCTCCACATTTATTAAAGGCATTGCCTTTTGGGGAATTTAAAAGAATTTTTGCTAACACTTCTGAAAGGCAATTTAGGGAGGTTTTTCTTAGTGAAACCCATGATAGATTAGCCAGCAGGGGAACTCGGAGGATGCTTTGTGGATGGCCTGAAGGAAAGTGGGTCACACAAAAAGATATGGTTGGAATTCAGGGAGAGAGGAAGAACAAATAGTACAAGAAGAAGAAAGATTATTTTTGTCACTAAGTTCTCAAATTTTTCTCCATTATTGGGAAAAATTGTAAGGCAGGTATGGAACGTGGTGACTGAAGATACTATGGTAGGCTCCCTGTTTCTAAGACATGTGACATTTTTGTACACTAGGTACAATAATTTAAAGGAACTTAACTTAACCGTACCTGATGAAGCGCACCTGAGTGTGCGTGAAAGCGCTCATTCATCTTCATTAAATTTTACAAATTTTATCTCATGGTGGTTCGTTGCAGTTTTGTCTTCTCAATTTAAAGGAACTTGTTAACAAAAAGATTCAAAACAATACAGATGGCAAAAGGGTTGGCACATTCAGGTGTGGTAAATGTAAGGTATGTGAGAGGGTTAAAAACATGCACGGCCTGAAAATCAATGGAAAGACATATTTCGCTAGAGAGAGTTATGACTGCAATTCATGCAGGTGATCTATATCATAGGATGCATCTGTAATGATACTTCTTGGTACATTGGGCAAACAACTAGAAAGGTTAAGATATGTATTTTAGAGCACCTAGGGGATATAAGAAGACATAACTTGGAAAGTCCAGTGGCAGCTCACTTCATGTTTAAACACAATGGATCAGTGGGAGGTTTATTCTACAGGGTGCTGGCACAACCTGATGTTAACTTTGGAAATTTTAGAGGAGAACTTAATAAGTTAGAATGCAGAATGATATTAAACTGTGGTACATTGTACCCTAAAGGAATGAATTTAGACTGTAATATGTAATGAATAAGAGAGAATATAAAAGTTCATAGTTGTTTTAAAAATGTTTCATAGTTGATTGTGTGTAATGTTTATATATAATATGATATATTATACAACGACCCCCCATTAATATTTCAAAACGTGCATGCTGATTGGTCAGCATGCATGTTGTAAATCAGACTTATACTAATGGAAAAAGATCTGGTCGCCCGGACTTTTTCCATTAGTATAAGTCTTTTTTTACACACTGTCTCGCTATGTTAAAAGAGTTTAACATAGTGAAACAGCTTTAAAAAAAGCAACAGAGAATGTCCAGCTGTCTCATGTTAAACCCATTTAACATAGCGAGACAGCTTTGAAAAAAACAATGGAGAAAGCACGATCTCCATTGCTTTTACAAACTGTCTAACTATGTTAAATGGGTTTAACATAGCAAGACAGCTTTAAAAAAAGCAACAGAGATTATTATGATGAGCCTGATCTGCAAGGCCATGGAACGTATTATCATGGAACTTATAAACAAAGACCTTGGCAACCTTCAAACACTGGACCCCACACAGATTGGGTTCGTGAAGGGCTGATCTTGTCTCCTGAACCTGATTGACTTCTTCAAATCAGTCTCCAGAGCCATGGACAAGAATAAGGTGGTCCACACAGCCTATCTGGACCTCGCCAAGGCCTTCGACACCATCCCCCACTCTGGAATCATAAATAAACTTACTAAGCTGGGCATTAATCCCTATGTCACTTGATGGGTTGCCAACTGGCTTACTGACAGAACCCAGACTGTAAAAGTAGCCGACTCCAAATCCAGCTCCAGACAAGTGACAAGTGGAGTACCGCAGGGTTCAGTCCTGGGACCACTCTTGTTTGGCATCTACTTCTCTGAAGTACAGGCCAACACTAAGGGACTCTGGCTAACAAAGTTTGCAGATGTCTGCAAACTGGGAGCCATTATTGAATCCCCAAATTATGTGGATACTCTACAAAAGGGTCTTACAGAAACAGATGTTTGGTGCCAGAGCCATGGGCTCAAGCTCAATGCCAAGAAATGTATAGTTATCCCCTTTGGGAAAAAACATGTACCCATGAATTACCACATAGGTGGCAGTACACTAAACACTGAAAGTGTGATAAGAGACTTAGGGACACAGGTGGACAGTGGTCTCACCTTCGATAACCACATCACCACAACAGTCAGGAAATCCTTCTATGTGGCACACCTCATCACTAAGGGATTTTCACCCAGAAAAAAGGAGGTCATTGTCCCACTGTACTCATCCCTCATTCGACCCATTATAGAATACAGTACTCCATTTGGTATGTACCTCTCAAGACAGCTGCAACAACTGGAAAGGCCACAGAAATACCTCACTAAAAGAATCACAGGCCTAAAGCAGATGCCCTATGCTGACCGTCTAAAAAAACTCCATCTATACTCTGTCACATCTCGTCTACTCAGAGGCGATCTCTGCTTAACATATAAGGCCATGTCAAACCCAGAGCTGTTGAACATGTTACACTGAAAGAAATCCCAATCCCTCAGAGACACATGCTCCAGGGATCTAAACCTTGTCATCACAATGAACAAAACATGCTGGAGGGATAGGTTCCTGACCCACTGACTCCCCAGACTCTGAAATAGACTGCCCATACATGTCAAGCAGAGCACCTCTTTGGCCCTCTTCAAAAGGAACATTGATGATTGGATGGGAGAGAGGAAATTCACCCCGGGGATCACATCAGTCACTCTGCTAGACAGGAAGGGGTCCAGGGAAGTAAATAATGTGGGAAGAAATAGCCAGGGAATTGTTATGGCTAGGCTTGTATAGGCCCTAGGGCTAATAGCCTTGTACCAACCTATGAACCTATGGGGAAGCACCCTATTCTACAGTGAAGCTGCAGTATTCCTGCTAAGATGACATCAAGGTTAATAAGCATATTTATTAAACACACTCTCACAGTGGATGTAGTAAGAAAGGAATAGGTCAGAGAAGCTCATCAAGGAGATATGACATCAAGGTTAATAAGCATATTTATTAAACACACTCTCACAGTGGATGTAGTAAGAAAGGAATAGGTCAGAGAAGCTCATCAAGGAGATATGTTTACCTATGGTAGACCCTGACTCTGGAGACTGATTAAGAGACGTGTTATAAGTTGCCTTACACTTGGGTAATGTATAACTGATAGTATTTAAATATTCAGAAACTGTAATTTGGGAGATTTAGCTCAAGTCCTAGATAGTTAAACTGAATACACTTTCAGATTAAAAGCAAGACAAGTCAACTGTCAAAACAGAGGTCAAAGACCTACGTCTAGAGCGAGTGACAGACAGTGTAATTTCATTCTAATGGGTCTTTGTTCAGCCATCAAACTGAAAAATTGATGAATAGCATTACATCGAAAATGCGGTTCAGTGAAACTCCTCATGTGGGGGGACTGCACCCCTGCCACACTAATTATATATACCAACTTTGAGATCAGACTACAGTGGGGAAAGGGCAGATTTCTTGATTCCTACTGTAATGTGATCGTACTCAAACAGCTCGATGAATAGCATGTTCGATGAGACATGCCGTTCAATGCTTTTTCAGTTCAATGGCTGAAGATAGAGCCCATTCTAATGGACATTAGTGCTGCCCAGCTTGAGCTAAAAGTCAGTTATCGGAAATCACAAGGTCGTCACTTTGTGGATTGCTTAGCACAGAATGGAAGAAAACAGAATTGAACAAAGCTATGTCATGTGCTCACAAGATGGAACAAAGCTTTGGGTGGCAGAGGGACAAAAACAGAGGCCAAGCACAAATCTCTGAGGCATACCATGGAAAGCAGTACATGTCTGAAAAGGAATGGATATTCTTCTTCTTCTTTCGGCTTTTCCCGGTTAGGGGTCGCCACAGTGGAGCATCTGTCTGCTCATGATTGGCAGTGGAGTTTTACGGTGTCGGGTTGCCAGCCCAGCACCCAACCTTTCACAGAAGGCACACACTCACACCTAGGGCCAATTTAGAGTGTCCAATCCACCTACTGCATGTCTTTGGAATGTGGAAGGAAACCGAAGCACCCGGAGGAAACCCACGCGACCACAGGGAGGACATGCAGACTCCGCACAGAAGGCACCCCAGCTGAGAATTGAACCGGAGAACATCTTGCTGTGAGGCGGCAACGCTAACCGCTGCACCACCATGGCCACCCCTGAAAAGGAATGGATATTCAATTATGAAAATACAGCTTTCATTGTAAATGAAACCATGAAAGAAACGACTCATCTGAAGCTCATAGTTAGTAGTCCTTTCAGCAGCAGTTAATATAATATGGAATCAAAGTTCTAACTCCAATAAACAAGGCCTCAATGATATTCCTTTGTTCCATATTTATGCACACTCAATGCTAAGGGACAGCAGTGCAGAAACAGTATTGTGATCAAGTCTGACTCAGTGTACTTCACCAGAAGCCCAGTATTACTTATATTCCTGAGCTGTAATATGTCAGAGTCCAGTAATGTTGATACACCACCTTGTCCCTCTACCATAAAGAAACATAACTGGAGCCCCCTAAAAATTCTAATACTAGACAAAGCAGTCAAATATTTCAACCAAATTTCTCTAAATATACATAATATAGCAACATTGAGAACTAAAAGATTTAGATCAATACCTGTACTTTGGCTGAGAAAGTGCACTAAGCAACTCTTAATCAAAAAAGACATCATGCATTAAAAAAACAAAAAACAAAACAAAAAAAAAACCATCATCCCTATACCATAGCACACAGCAGTGATGTTGTACTTACCTACATTACCACTAGAAAAGCTTTGAGGAATGTCAATGCTTAGGAAGCTGATCAGCAAGTTAGAACCAAATCAAATCACCCTTCATGAAGCCATTATCATACAATATGTTGAAATGTAATAAATTAGTTAAAGGCACAACAGAGCAAATGGTTTGTACCACAGCACCTTTTGGAATGGTATACTTATCCCTGTGGTAAGTCCATTGGAATGCATATACAAAGATTCAGTACTAACAAAACACAGCGAATGAGGCTGTGTTTGGCCAGCACAGTAATACAGATAAGCAAAACACCCCTCCATACCCGAGGTGATGGGGGTCCACAGCAAGAATAAAGCCAGGCATCAGCCAACTGTGTGGAGGATAGGATGAAGCAGATGTTTGCCTGTACTTTTATCCTGAGCAGGTAGTGGAGGACAGAAGAATATCTGTAGGAAACCTGATGGAACAGGGTTAAGGGTTCAGCAATGAACAGCAGTATTAAGAAGATCAGAAAGCACAAGAGATGCATAAAGTGTGTAGAAATGCAAATTAAGCATTAGTGCACACCATAATGCCCACAGAAATCTGATCTTAGCAGGTAAGGAGTGGTGGAAGTCCTTGACATACCGGAATCTGACCAAGGCTGGAGGATGCCTGAGGATCTCTAGGGTTCATTTAGAAGGGTGCACAAAAAACACACAGTTGAAACAATTGCCTGTGGTTAAGATGCACAAACTAAAAAGACATTGTATGGTATGATATGCAGGTCAGGGTCAAACATCTTGCAATACATGCAATTACCTCAGTCAATTTCTTTTACACCCCCCCACCTCACATAAACACATTGTGCACAACACTGAACAAGCAGAATGGCCCTGAGACATAGAAGGATGAAGCCCTGACTACAGACCAGGTGACCCATGCTTGGTTATTGACATGGACATTTGAGGGACTGGGCAGGGAGAAAGTGCTTAAGCGATTGATCTAGCTCACTCATCCTCAACAGGCAGGATCAGTGCTAGCCATGTAGCACTGGTGACCATTGGTGACAGGGTGTTATCGTTCTCCTGTAATGAGTGTGTTGGTTCATGTTCTCAAGCAAAGTTCTGCATTGTGAAGCCAGGAAAACTGAGGCATGCATGGAACATGGAGGCCTCTTACCGCCAATCACAAAGCACTTCTGTGTCAACGTGTCTTATGTGGGAGGTATGGTAGGCTGCTTCACAGCACCTGCAGCTAGCTCATGCCTCTCAGAGGGGATTGAATCACCTGGAGAAGACTTTCTGGTTATGAATGAATTTGCCATAGGGTTCTTGACTACTAGCCAGGGGATGCCTGGCTCTCGCCCATGACAGAATGGGCTGACTTACCCACAGATAGTGTGGTTTGATCATGAGGGTGAATGACCAGATGCACATATGGAAACCACTGAGGAGGTCCCAAGTTAGTGAGGCGAGAGAAAAAGATCACCAGGCAGTGGACAGCAAAAGATGTCTATCACACTAGGTAGTAGTAGTATGCAAGCCAACAAACATTTAATTAAAGGACAACATACTAAGCATCTATGCACAATCACTATGCAAAAATGAATGTAAAGTTGCTTATTATCGTGTGATGGCAGACTTAAGATTCAGCCAAATTCTAACTGTGCAACACCCAATACATGCACGCACACAATACTGCACGTTTACAGTGTGCCAATATACTCACCACAACAGTAATCAAACACTAGCAAGCTCAAGTAAAATTATAAAGTCAACACCACCTGGGTAAGGAAGGGCCAGATGAGGCATCTACTCTGGAAGTCAATATATACAATGCACCAAACTTTTAGAAACAAAAAGTTCGATGTGTTACAAGTTGTTATTAAGTGATCAAGATTGCATAGACAGTTTTTAAACAGGCTCTCAATCTCTTCTACTTTTTAAGGCGCTAAAACCAACTTTAAAAATGGAACACCTTAACAGTTTACAAGTTGTCTTTAAGTAGCAATCACTAAAGCTTTTAACTGTCAAACTGTTGTGTTTGTTTAAAGGTAGATGGTTTACAAATTGTTTAAACTGGTCATTTAATGACAAGTTGTAGACTCCTCTTAAACTTTGACAATTTACAGGTTGTCACCAAGTGATCAAAGTTTCTTTCTGTCAACAGGAAAGGGGGCTAGGTGTCAAATGGGTGCATAACCCAGGGCATCAATTCCCTTGATACAACACCATGTTTGAAATGCAGGTGTGATCCAAAGATTGATTAACAATGATCAATTAATCCAAAAGATGCTACCAAAGTTAACTAGTGTAAATCATCACATGAAACAAGCCTAAAGGTTATCCACTCACTGGCTGGTACAGACTGCTTTCCCACAAGTGATTGATGGCTAGCTGATATAGTCCTAACTGCCTGTACACAACTGGTCAAATTTATCACATTACTATGATGCAGTCATTGCATGATCATCATGTATGTGAGACTGCTGTTTGTTATACTGGCGAGGTCCCCTTTTCCCACTTCTGCGAGACTGTGGAGTGAGTATATATAAGTAAGGGAGGGTCTAGTGGAGTTTAATTTCTATAAAAATGCTTACTTCCTTATGTGCAGGTGGTTTGCAGGTGACTTCTGTTCTTGATCATATGTCATTAAGCAGTTAATTTTGAAGCAACTATATATTAATTGTTAAGGAAATAGAAACTGGCATATATATACTTATGTCATTACAGAGAAAACTTAATTCCAGAAATGGGTGAATGGATGTCAAGTCAACAATTTTGAAATGTTTGGAGACCTTATAATTAGACAGCAAACACTTAGTATTTTGCCTAAGGATGTGGTTAACAGACCAGGAATGAAAGGGTACCCTGTATTTAGCAACAGGAACAACTATGTAAGAGGGGTTTGCATATGATTACACACGAGTATAAGGGAACCAGTGGGAGAAATCTAAGCTATAACATCAGGATCCACAATCAAAAGGAAACATCATTGTTTCTAATAATCTCCAAGGTTCTGGGGTCAGATGCCTTGAATGTAATGAAGTGAGACATACATGCATGATTCAAATATTCACAGAGACAGGGGAAAGACCAAAAGCCGCATGAAAGGAACCAGTAGAAATAGTGCCACACGCATACTAATCTTGTCTTGAAACTGGAGTTGCTGTGGATTATCACCAGGGCCTGTAGCTTATCCTAGCAGAGTGTAAAGAAACTAGTGCTAAGAGGGACATGTAGCATGAGAAGGAAAGTACAGTTGTGTACATTTACCATAAATGTAGATGTTCGAGTGTCTTCACTGTTGCAGTCATGACTGTAGGGTTCTCCCCTGCCGGCAGGCAGTCCTCGGTCGGCCAGAATCCCAAAGTCTGGGTCCAGCGTCGGCTGTTCAGCCATGCTCCCTGACGTCAGAGCACCAGGAGTACAAAGCTGACAGCCGACGCCATGTTCTCCAGTTTTTCTTGCCCCAGATGTCAGGTGCTCCAAAATGAGTAAGATCCCATACCCTTTGCAAATACACCTCAAAAGAAGGGTGAAGAAGGGAACCACACAAAAGAAAAAATAAGAGGGGACAGGAGGGAGGGAAACCCAGACTGCAACAGTGAAGACACTCGAACATCTACATTTATGGTAAGTGTACACAACTGTACTATGTTCATCATGTTTCACTGTTGCAGTCATAACTGTAGGGTTGAATCCCAAAGCAGAATAAAAGGGAGGTGGTCATAAAGAAGAGGGGGCGGCTAAAAGGCCCTGCAAGACAGCAGAAGCAAAGCCTGCCCTAGACTTAGAGTAGAGAGGTAGATTGTAGTGCTTGGAAAAAGTATGCACTGAACTCCAAGTTGCAGCTTCCAAAATGTCTTTGGTAGGAACTCCCCTGAGGAAGGCAGCTGAAGTGGCAGCAGCTCTGGTAGAGTGAGTCCTTATACTCCCTGGGATTTGCTTTCCATGGTGTGAATAACAAAATCTAATTCCATGAGCAATCCATTTAGAAATGGTCTGCTTGAAATAGCTTTACCTTGGGAACTTGAAGCATAAGAAACAAACAATTGCTCTGATTTCCTGATGTCCTTGGTTCTGTCCAGGTAAAAACGTAGTTGTCTGTGTACATCCAAGGAATGCAAGATCCTTTCCCCCTTATTTTGAGGACTGGGGAAAAAGTTGGCAAGTGAATAGTTTGATTTAAAGCCACTTTGGAAACCACCTTAGGCATGAAAGTAGGATTAGTCCTTAAAGACACCCTGTCTTGATGAAAAATAATATAAGGTTCCACAGCCATGAGAGCTTGCAACTCGAAACTCTCCTGGCAGAGGTCAGAGCTAACAGGATGGCTGTCTTCCAAGATAAAAACTTGATGTCAGAAGTGGCAGCAGGCTCAAAAGGAGGTAAGGTGAGTTTTTCCAAAACATAGTTGAGATCCCAAGCAGGAATGGGAGGAGATCTAGGGGCCTTAAGTTCTTAGCTCCTCTGAGAAACTGTCTCATGAGCTGATGGGAAAAGATAGGAGGGTCTGTATTATAATGAGCAGAAATAGCAGAAGCATGGATCTTTATGGAAGAGAAAGAGAGACCCTTATGTAAGAGGTTTGTCAGGTAAAGTAAAATCAGAGGAATGTTAGGAATAAGAGGATCTGAATCCTGAGCCTGCATCCAGGAGCAAAATCTTTTCCATTTTCCTGCATAAGATTTTCTAGTGCTAGGACGTCTGGCTTCTAAAATGACATCCATAACCTGCTTGGGTAGGAGAGAATGAATCAAAGACCCTGGATTAACCAGGCCGCCAGGTTGAGAGTTTTGACATGGGAGTGCAGAACCTGACCCTGGTGCTGGGACAGAAGGTTCAGAGACTGTGGTAATACCCAAGGGGGCTCCAGACAAAGGTTTTTCAGAGTTGGGTACCAAAATTGTCGAGGCCAATTTGGGGCCAACAAAATTATCATCTTGGGCTTGTCCTGTTTGATCTTTAATAACACCCGTGGAAGAAGAGGTAGAGGCGGGAAGGCATACCCCGAGAGGTTTCTCCAACTGAATGATAGTGCATCCACTTTCCAAGCTAGTTTGTGGAAAGTCCTGGTGCAAAAAATCTGTAGTTGATGATTGAGGTGGGATGCAAAGAGGTCTATGTGAGGACATCCCCAGACTGCTGTAATCATCCTGAATATTTCGGTGTCCAGCATCCATTCGTGTGGATCCGACAGGTTTCTGCTCAGACTGTCTGCCAGGAAGTTTTGCTTCCCTGGTAGAAACTGAGCTTGAAGGTCCAGATTGCAAGCTAGAGCTGTGTTCCATAGATTCATGGCTAGTCTGCAAAGGGGATAGGAATGAGATCCCCCTTGCTTGTTTATGTACCACATAACTGTGGTGTTGTCTGTCCGTATCAGTAGCTGTCCTGGTTGTAGAAGATTCCTGAAAGCCAATAGAGCGTTCTGTATGGCTAACATTTCCTTTAAATTAATATGCAGGAGCTTCTGACCCTTTGTCCAAAGGCCCTGCAGACAGTTGCCCTGAAAATGGCCTCCCCATGCATAATCTGAAGCGTCCGTGGTTAGTATCTGAGTGGCTGGAGGCAGACTGAAGGGTTTTCCTATGTTTAGAGTACATGCCTTGGACCACCAAAGGAATTCCTTTTGGAGACAAGGCAGGATGGTGATCTGTATGTCTAAACTGTGGCAATGCTGAGACCATACACTTTTTAGGTACCACTGAATTTTCCTCATATGTAGTCTTGCATATGGTATGAGAAGGATGCAGGAGGCCATGTAACCCAAAGCCTGCAGGAATTTCCTTGCAGAAAGCTGAGTTAAAGTTGCCAAGGTTTTGAAAGTTGAAGCCAGCTGTAATTGTTTTTCGGATGTCAGAAATGCCATCTGGGTTGTGGTGTTTAGAAGAGCACCCAGAAAAGTTATCTGTTGTGAGAGTGTCAAATTTGACTTTTTTATGTTTACAGAGAATCCCAGGAACTTGAGAAGGTTCTGAACAAATTCTAGATGCTGGAGTAAGACGTCCTTGCTGTCTGCCTGAATTAGACAATCGTCCAGATAAGGGTAAATTTGAATTCCCTTGAGTCTGCAATAAGCTACTACTGGAGCCAGGCATTTGGTGAAGACCCTGGGCGCAGTAGACAATCCAAAGGGCAGCACAGAGAATTGATAGTGCCTCAATCCGGCCCTGAACCTGAGGTATTTTCTGCATTCCTGCCTGAAGGGAATGTGTAAATATGCCTCCTTTAAATCCAAAGTTACCATCCATGCATTTTTGGTCAGCATTGGAAGTAGCTGCTGTAGAGTAAGCATCTTGAATTTTGGTATCTCGAGAAAAGTGTTCAAGACTGACAGATCCAGAATGGGTCTCCATGAATTTTGCTTTCTGGGGACTAGAAAGAGTCTTGAGTAAAAACCTTGTCCCATCTCTGAAAGTGGAACCAGTTCTATGGCTTTCATAGCCAAGAGAGCCTCCACCTGGTTTAAGGCCTCTAACCATTGATGTTTTGGAAGATCCGGCCATCCGCTTGGTCTTGGTAGGGTATGAAAATGGAATTTGTAACCTCTTGAAACCACATCCAGAACCCACTTGTCTTGGGTTATATGAGTCCAATTTAGGTGAAAAAGAGAAAGTTTTCCTCCGAGTGGGGCTTCCAGGCAAGATGTTTCTGCAGCCCAACAGAGGGAGTCATTGAGCCTGTTTTCTATGAGCTTGCAACCTGTCCTCTCCTCCCCTAGGGGTGGAAGCAGTCCACTGTCTTGGTCTATAAGAGGCTTGCGTTTGAGGCCTTCCTCGGGAGCATTTGTATCTACCCCTCTGAGGCCTGTCTGAATTGGGAAAGGACCAATTTTTTGTAGGCCAATTCCTACTAAATCTGGGTGGCTGTACTTGTAAGAAATCTTTAACCGTTTGCATGGATTTTGCCTTGTCCTCCATTTTCTTTATCACCTCTTCAGCCTTAGGTCCAAACAAAACATTATGCTCAACAGGAGCATCCAATAACTTAGCTTTTACTTGATCTGGCAAGTTTTGTTCCTTTAACCAAGCATGCCTTCTAATGACTGTACCAGAGGCAGCAGCCCTACAAGAAGCCTCCAAGGCATCAAATCCACAGTGTAAACCATGTTTCCCAACTTGTTCAGTGGCATGCATTAAGTCATGTAATTCCTTATCATCTGCACAGGCAGAAATGGAAGTTAGCTTTTGTTTCAAAACAGACAGAAGAAATTGCTGGTATTTCAGCATATGAAATTGACAGTTTAAAGCCCTAATAGATAAAGTAGCAGAAGTGTACACTTTTTGCCCCATCTTTCTAAAGATCTGGAATCATTCTCAGTGGGAATGGGGTTGTTAGCAGTAGCGGCCTTAACTCCCTTAGGACCCTGAGAAATGGTTTCAGGATCAGCAGTAGGATTCTTGTATAAAAACTGGTGGGAATCAGGAACCCTATAATATCTGTCTGGCTTAACAGGAGCTGGAGGAAAAGAGTCCGGAGTTAAGTTAGCCTCTGAAAAAGCATCATCCACAATATCCAAAATAGGAGGAATAGCCAGGGGTCTATGTTGGGGAAGAAGAAGAAAATCCCTAAGTCTTTTCTTAGATTCCAAGTACTCCTGTCCTTCCCAGTGAAAATGTTCCCTCATTTCATGTAAAGTTTCCCCAAAAGAGAAATCCTCAGGGGGAGAAGCTGAAGGAATGGATTCCTCAGCATCAGAATCCTCATAAGGAGGGAAAGAATATTCCTGGTCAGAAGAAGAAACTGAAGAAACAGAAGCCTGATCAGAGGAGTCATAATACACTTCCTGCCTTGGCCTTTTATCTGGAGGGGGATGTGAACCCCTAATCATAGTAAGTAAATCCTCCACCATCTTAAGTAACTGTTTCTGAGACTTGGGTGCCGGATCAGAAGAGGCCTGAGCTGTAGTCTTTGATTTGGAAGGAGTCTTTGCCTTTGTCTTTGGCTTTGCCTTTATTAGAAGCTGAGTAGGTCTGAAAACCCTTCGAAGCCGGTACCTGCACAGCGGCTCCGGACCCATCCGAAGGAGCATTGTCCGAAGGTCCTGCAACAGAAATATTCAAAGGCCTAGTTGGCTCCTCGTGGGAGTCCGTTTCGGCCATCGGTTCCGAAATGGCCGATGACAGGGGCTGCAAAAGCACCTCACTGACGATGGCCAAACTTGAAGCTGGCTCTGCTTGTACAATATCGTCCGATTTGGACCTCGGAGGCCTGTCTTTATCCTTGCGTCGTTTGTGAACTCCAGTAGCCGGAACCGAATCCGACGACATTTTGTAATTAAAGCACCTACCGAAGTAATGAAATGCAAAATCGTACCTTCATTTAATTGTACGTTGATTGAATCTAGCACAAAACCGACAACTAGCTACGTCATGGTCAGGACCTAAGCAAGGGATACAGTAAGAATGAAAATCCTTATGAGGTATTTGCTTCCCACATGAAATACAATTATTAACTTTTTCTGAAATCGGACTGGAGCAAGAAAAAAGTTTCCCCAACGGGGTACTTAGCTTTGAGTAGGAGAAGAAAGTCTTCGGACTGAAGTACGTTTAGCAAAAATTGTCAGGAGTCAGTCGACTGGCAAATGCGAACTGCTATCACCGCACGGCAAGAAAGACTGGGGAACATGGCGTCGGCTGTCAGCTTTGTACTCCTGGCACTCTGACGTCAGGGAGCATGGCTGAACAGCCGACGCTGGACCCAGACTTTGGGATTCTGGCCGACCGAGGACTGCCTGCCGGCAGGGGAGAACCCTACAGTCATGACTGCAACAGTGAAACACGATGAACATCTATTGTTAGGCTTACAGGTGTTAGGTAGCAGCATTACTTACTTGTGCAGTCCACTCCAGTTATGGCTATGGGACAGACATTTTCAGAGTTCATTTGGACTTAAAAAGGGCAAGGAGAAAAGCAGGCAGCAATGTTTGATAGTATCCAAGCAGATGTCAAAAGTGGAAAACTTTAAGGACACATTATATGTATATGCACTTTCACACAGCCAAGTGTGTTGACACAAGTGGGTGAGGCATGTTGGGGAAGAGGTCTAGCCCATGCCCACACCTCCAATACAGGCTGGTAATGGACTGATTTCAGGAGAAAACTTGGTTGACCTCAGTAAGCCTGAATCAGAGTCATATGTGTCAAAAATGAATTTGGTATCTTCCGAAGGAAGCTACCTCAGAGTTAGAGAAAGTTGGTAACATTAAGCATAAACTGAGCAGCAGCTGTCAAAAAAGACAAGGACAGCTTTTAAGCAATTGTTTGACCTCAAACCTAAAGGCCAGAAGAGGATTCAAGGGCAGATAAACAGAAACTGCTGACAGGTGAGCTATAACTTAATATGCCAACTCAGCATGCAGCAGATCACACAGACTGATTGCTCATTTTATGCCCTAGTATAGCAATGACCTCTAAGACTGATTGCTCGTGTTATGTCCTAGTATAGCAGTGACCTCTAAGACTGATTGCTCTTGTTATGTCCGAGTGAAGCAATGAGAACTAGAGGAACTCCTACGGATAGGGGACCCTGATGGTGAGAGAGTCACCAGAGAGAAAAACTTTTCCATTTGGACATGTAGGATTTTCTGTTAATGGGTTTCCTGGCCTCCTGCAGAACCCAGTGCATGTTCTCAGAAAAGATGTGCTTAAAAAGATCAGAACCCTAACACCCACAGTTTGAATTGAAGAGTGGACAGGAGAGGATGGTCAAGAGATCCCTTGTCTTGTGTGAAAAGATCCACAAAGTGAGGTAACCTGTGGCAATTGTCCATGGACAAGTGAGAGAAAAAGGGAACCAATGCTGTCCAGGCCAATACGAAGTCACCAGCAAGATTTTGATAGAGTCCAGCCTGATCTTGTGCAGAACTCGAGGTAACAGAGAAAGGGGTGGGAAAGTGTACAGCATTATCCCCTTCTAGGGAAAAGACAGGATGTCTACTTTCTATGTCAGATGACTTGTAACTTGAACAGAAAAGAAATGCAATAAGATCTACCTGAGGAATACCCAACCAGTGGATGATGTCCAGGAACACATCTCTGTGAATCATCCATTCATGAGTTTGTTTACGGGACCTGCTCATGGAGTCTACCACTGAACTTTGCTCCAAGGGAATGTAAACTGAAGAGTCACTTGATACTGGATGTCTCAATCCCAACCTGAAGAGCTTGTTTGCAAAGTAAGACCTTTTGTCTCCCTGCTTGTTGACACAGCACATCAGTGTAGTACTGCCTGTGAAAGCTTTGAGGTGCCTGGGATCTAAGATGGAATGAAAAGCTTGCAGAGCCACAAGCACAGCCCTCATTCCTTATGTTCATATGGTCTGACATCTGATAAAGTGGTCAGAGACCCTGGACCTTTAGATGGTCACTAAAGGCACCCTACCCCTTGTCTAGATATCTGTAAAAAGCTACAGAGTGGCAGCTGGAGCTTGAAAAGGAAGTCCTGGACTGAGAGAGAGTTGATGAATCCATCACTGAAGCTCAAGCTTGAGACAAGGGAGAAAAGGAACTGGGAACTCCAGGAGGTGGCAATGCTGAAGCCACAATGACTTGAAGTTCCACCAAAATTTCTTCATCTGGAGCTTCGCAAGAGGGAGCACAGGAATATTGGAAAACAGAAACCCCAGGACCCTGAGAAATTCCCTGGCCATGACAGAAGACAGAGGAAGAAGTGACTGAAAAAAGATCATCAGTGGCAGAACCTTGGGGGCAAGGAAGATATGCCAACACGGGAACCATTTGAAGCCTGCATCCAGGGAAAATGTGATCCTGGGAAAGTATCAGAACTGATTTTGGGAGGTTTATTGTGAACCCCAGACCATGCAATAGGCAAATAATAAACTGGATATCCTGAAACAGACTGCTGGGAGAAGGAGCTTGAATAAGCAGATCTGAATACCTTGAAACATGCAAAAGGCAATAACAAGAGCTAGGCATTTGGTGAGGGGAAAGGAGAGAACTGAAAATGTAAGGAAGAGACAGAGAAATGCAAAAACACAGCCCAAAAGGATTCCAAAACATGAGTAACCACAAATAAGGAATCCAACAGGTCTACCCAACCATAGAAAAGCTCCAGCAAAGTGTTCCACAGCAAGAAGAGGTTATTAGACACAGTACACTCACAAAAAGCTACAGGATGTAAAAATTTAAGTACAATAAAAACAAAAATTTATGACCTCTCATTCCTACACAGAGCAGGACTTCATATGAACCTAAATCAACTATAAGAAATCCAAATGTATACAAAAAATAAATAATAAAATGAGTCACATGTCCAAGTTCTATCCAATTAAACTGAAAGTATACAAGTTAATCCTAAATATTTAAAGGAATATTAATTAAAACTATACAAATTAGTAGATTGCTTCCAGTGAGGCAAGTTGAAAAAAATGTAATAGTAATAAATCTTAAATATGCCTGATCTATTAAGCATATGAAAGTAATAAATAAATACAATACTTGTCAGTATGTCTCAAAACAAAGTGCAACCAGTTATTAAACTAAACATGATAAATATAATCCCTGGGATTCATGAAGCTTACGCCAGGCGCAGGCGTGGCGTCGGCGATCTAACACCAAATATGGCCACCGAGCGATTCAGGTACGAGCTGTTTCCACATGCACTACCTGCATACGCCACAGCTGCACAGCTCCCGGCGCATGTATGCTAATTACCCCATGCACAGCAGTGTAGCATGCAAATGAAGGTATATAGTGATTCATGAAGTGGTGCAGGCGTAGCGTAAGCATGCAGAAATGTAAACCGAAAAAACGGTTTACATTTTTTCAAACATAAAATCGGAGCCATGACAGTGGACCAAACTCACGTATTGTAATGTTAATATATGCCAATGGCTAAATATATAGCACATAAAAAAGAACATTTAATGTCATGGCCACACTAACACAAAGTAAAATCGCAGTGCATCGGTGCGCAAACGGGATCACAATGAAAATATATTTATATGTAATAAAACTGCAATGTAACACATTTCATGAATTCCCCATAATAGTCAATGGCACGCATGCTACACCACAACCATGGCACAAGGGTTGCTAAGGGTCTGTGACAGTGTTCTGCGTGGTAACTAGGAATTAGTAGTCAATGCCATGCAAATGAGACAAGTAATACTGAATCACAAAATCCCCGCCGGCGTAAGGATGTATCTCACAGCATAGCGGTACAACACTGAGGTGTGGCCTGGAGATAAAGATGACATCAAGAGAGGGGTGCGCCACCTTAGCTGTAAGCACATTGGAGCATTGTTAATCCGGTTTGCCTGTTGCTAAGCAAAGCCACAGGATAGGGGTGTGGAAGTAGCCATAGCTTTGCTTAGCTGAGAGCACACAAGGTAACCAAAAGTGCATGTGAACGTGGATGAAAACTCGCTCGAAACCCGGTAAATGGCTGTGCATGGCACGCTCCACAGCTGAAACAGGAAGGATACGTGAAGACAATAAGGAAATGCAGCATGGTAATTGGAGTACAAATGAGTAATTAACACCTAGGAACCCACAGTGGGCCATAGACAACAGCTAACAAGGCTGCTAGCAGCTACCTGCAGAACAGGAAAGGGGAGGTGCCGTACTGCAAAGAAAAGAGAACTGTCACAGCAGAACAAAGAAAACTTGCAGTAGATCAGCTACATAACACATTTCGCTACACAAGCCTAGGTTGGGAAAGTACAAAACAAGAAAGCCGGCAGCTGGATGCATGCCTGATAATGGGAGGAGAATCGGGTTGAAAAGTGAAGTAAAGGGCAATAGATGAATCACGGCAGCCAAGCGTAATTCAACACCAATGGCACCACAATAGCAGTACCTGCTGTAAAACCCATAATTAAGATACCCTGCAGCTGGAATTGCACATACATGCCCAATTACACCAGCAGCAGCCATAGCACAATAGTATAAAGTGTGAAAGCACCTCATACACACTTGTGTATTCCCAGACACTCTGCACCATTGATGTATACAGCCGGGGAACTTTTAATATGTACATGTTAGGGGCTGCCATAGCTTTGATTCACCAGCATGTGTTGGAGACTGACGGTGGTGTGGAGGATGATGCTGACAACCAGCTCAGGCACCGGAGGAGGAGAAGAATGTTCAGACCCAGGGTAACCTGCCAGGGGCTACATGATCTAAGGGACATTTAGTTAGTGCTTCTGGTGTTACTGTGTGTAAGTGTGTTTCTTAGGGCTGTAGTGTGTGTAAGTGTGTGTTCTGAGTGTGGTGTGTGTTTCTGGGGGACTGTAATGTGTGGGTGTGGGTTTGCTTTGTGTGTCTGTTTGTGCAATCTCGGAGGTAGAATATTAAAGTAGGGGGATGTGGGGGATGCAGCCACCCACATGGGGGGTGTGGGGGCTTGCCCACCTGCTCATACATAGTGTAGGTGTGTGCGTGTGTGTGTTCTGTGTTTGTGTTACTTTCCTGAGTTTGATTGTCCGGTAATGTGGGGTTTGGGAGTCTGGGCCCAGTACTGTGGGCATTGGAATTGTGTGCATTCGGGATTCCATAGGTACCCCGTATACAGCGATTGAAGTGTTCATATATGAGTATAACATGGACCATAGCAATCACACATTCCACCATGACCAAACTTTATGAACAAAGGATATGGAGAGTATATGTCTATACACTATTACAAGTATGTGCTATGGACATGAGCCAAAGATAGGGTTACCAACTGTCCCACTTTGCAAGGGACAGTCCCTCTTTGGGCGGTTGTGTCCTGACCAAAAATATTAAAAATGGCAAATGTCCTGATATTTTATGTGCGTGTGTGTGTTCTGTGTTTGTGTCCCATATGTAATGTAATAGTTGCATAAAATAGTTATTTCTGTATCTAAAATACCTACATGTTACAAGAAACAGGATAAGCGACTAAACTGCTACAAGAAAAAGCTTTTATTTAGGCAAAAAAGTAAAGTTCTATCCTTTGTACTGACCATGGGTTTGTGTCGGCCTGTAAAATCTGATGTGTGTCCCGAAAATGTCCCACTATGGCCAATTGAAAAGGTGGAAACTCTAGCCAAAGAGGGTCAGTCACCAACACAACTCCAATAACTGCAAATACCTATGACAGAAATACACAGACAGCTTTCATGTAGCAACACTTTATTACATTCCGATGTATTGCTGAAAGGATTCAAGGACTAACATCACCTGCATGCTATACAGGAACCAATTAACAGTGCCTTAATGAATCAGCCTGCAATTACCATAGTATTAGTCCACTAAAGGATAGGTGTTCAAATAGGGAAGGAACCCCCACACACATATCATAGATGTATAAAAGCAGTTCCTACACACCTGCATCTGTTATGTATACCCACCAACATCTCCCCCACACCCAAACCAATTACAATACAAACTGTAATAACATCACAAATCATTCACTCACTGTACGACAACTGCAGAAGCCTTAGCATACCTTGTCAGAGACACACTAACATGGCCCTATATGAAATAGTTGCTGTTATACAATGGAACAGCTGCTGATGTTAAAGGGTTTGTTTGCACTAATCCCGTTTCAGAGGGCTGTGTGTACACCAGGAAGTGTTACCAATTACTGATTAACAGCACAGTATGGTACACGTATACCAAACCAAAGATGTCTGGTGAGCACACTGTAAACCATCTAACATTTTATGCATAGTCATACAAACTTGAGCTGCTTAAACATCCTTGCCAGACTGAAACACCTGCAGAAGTATCAAGTACAAACAAACCCTGCATAAGTAGCAATGTTCTGAAATATAACAGCTGTACTCACATGTAGAACAACATCTTCTAGCCATTACACACAATCCACAGGAGTCATGAAGCTAATATATCTCTGTTTGTCTCCATATAGCTGTTGCAATACATCACAAACAACACATCCAGGCTGTCTTCCTCGAAAGTAAGGCAAAGGGACAACACCCAAGTAGAGTACTCAATTATACACCACTGTTGCCATGGTATTGGCTAATGGAGTAGCTGCACAGCTGATGTGCATGTAATTAACTACTTTGGAACACCAATTGGTGGTCAGGATAGCGCATGTTGCTGATATTTAACTATAAAAGGATGGCTTGTCACACATTCAAACCATCTGTATATACCAGCAGAACATTACAAAGACAATTGAAACACAAACTGAAAAAGAATGAAATAACAGTCAACAACAATTCGGGTTACTAATAAGGTATGTAGAACACTCAGTATGTCTGTGTATGTAGTACCTGTTCTGTAATAATTAAAGTGTTGGCAATGCATATAGTGAAAACAGTTATCTTGTAGTGATGTATTGTTGAGCATAGTAAAGCTTGTAGTATTTATGTGTGTACTTCTGTAGGTCACAAGGCAAACACCTCATACACCACAAGGGATGCTATATAAGGGCTTTGAACCCAACAATTCCTCTCCAGCCACTATCAGTGGCAGGGTTGGTCCAACAAGTACGTGCTATAACCAGGGTATGGTATATGTTGATATATTGTAACAGTAGGCATATGTATGGGTGTATTACTGAGAATAGCATGTCAAAGGTGGGCCTACTGTGCAATTATGATTTGCATTGTGGGATATTGTGCCAATAACTGTGTAATGTACAGTATTGTAGGCAGATATGTATTACATTTTACATAGCATTACTGTTATGTTAGGCAAACATTAGTTATGTCTATTGGCATTTACAATACAAAATAACAGGATACATATGACTTGCAGCCACCCGACAGTTTACTAGCATGATAGCAAAGTAAAATGGAAGAGCTAGTTAACTATCCATGCACATAAGACATGCAATAGGTTCATAGGTAGGTACTAGGCTGTCTGCCCAAGGGTATTTATAAGCCTAGCTAGAGTGTGTTGGCTTCTGCCACCCCCTTAGGTTAGTTCCCTGTGCCTCTGAAAAGGAGAGCCATTAGTTCCCTGTGCCTCTGTCCAGCAGAGCAACTGCAGTGATTCCCGGGATACATGTCTGTCTCCCATCCATCCGTCAAGGTTTCTCTTGAAGAGTGCTTGCAAGGGGCCCTGTTTGATGTACATTGGAATCATGTTCCAAAGCATGGGGAGTCTCCGGGTCAGGAATCTATCCCTCCAGCACGTCCTAGTTATCATTGTGGTTAGGTTTATATCCCTAGATCATGTAGCTCTCAAGGGCTTTTGTTTAGGTGGGGCATATCCAGTAATACTGGGTTAGACATGGGCCTTGTATCTCAAGCAGAGATCACCTCTGAGTACGCAGTATGCAACTGAGTACAGCTGGAGTTTCTTTAGTTGGGCTGCATAGATCATCTGTTTGAGGTCAGTAATCCTCTTGGTGTGGTACTGTTGTGGTCTTTCAAGCTGTTGCAGTTGTCTTGTAAGGTACATCCCAAATGGGGTGTTGTATCCTTTAATGGGTCTAATAAGTCATGAGTAGAGAGGCACAATGGCCTCCTTTGTTCTGGATGCAAAAACATTTAAGATTAGGGGGGCCACGTAGAAGGATATTCTAACCACCTTGGCATTATGGTTATCAAAGGAGAGATTGCTATCTACTTGGATTCCCAGATCCCTTATTACCTTTTCTGTATGTAGGGGACTACCACCTATGTGGTAGTCCATGGGTAATTAGTTTTATCCAAAGGGGATAAGTATGCACTTTTTGGCATTCAGCTTGAGGCCATGATATTGACACCAGGTATCCATCTCAGTGAGACCCTTCTGGAGGGTGTCTGTTTCAGCTGGGGAACCAATTATGGTCCCTAGTTTGCAGTCGTCTGCAAACCTTTTCAGCCAAAGTCCTCCTGTGCTTGCCTGTACCTCAGAGAAATATACACCGAACATGAGGGGTCCTAGGACTGAGCCTGGGGGACGCCACTTGGAACTGGTTTACAGCTGGACCTAGGGTATGCAACTCTCACTGTGTGGGTTCTGTCCGTAAGCCACTTTGCAAACCATCTTGTGATGTAGGGGTTAATGTTCAGGTGGATGGGTATGTCGATAATACCAGAATGGGGAATGGTGTTGAAAGCCTTTGAGAGATCAAGGTAGGCTGTGTGGACCTCCTTACCCTCATCTAATGCCTTGGTAACTGTCTCAAAGAAGTCCACCAGGTTTAGGAGGCATGGTATGCCCTTAACAAAGCCAAACTGGGTGGGGTCAAAGGTTTGGAGGTACCCAATGTCTCTGTGAATGAGATCCATGATGATGTGCTCCATAGCCTTGCAGACTAGGCTAGTCAGGCTTATAGGGCAATAGGTCCCATGGTCCATTGTGGCGCCACCTTTGTGGAGTGGGATAACTGTTGCTGTGCACCATTCAGGGGGCAAAAAGCCTGATGCAAGGCTATTATTGAACATGGTGCTTAAGTGGGGAGCCATTTTGTTCTGAAGTTCGTGTAAAACGCAGCCTGGGATGTTGTCCAGTCCCATGGATGCTGTGATTTTGGCTTTAGAGAGTGCAGCTTTTACCTGCGTAGTTGTGATTACAGGGACTCTGCATTCTTCCTGTATAGATATGGGCCCTTTAGGGGGTGAGAGGGGGGTAAAGTTAGCACTGAACCTATCTGTCAGGATGTTAGCAATATCAGTTGGTTCTCTAATGTTCGTGCCTTTGTGCTGTAACTCAAGAGCAGATCTGGGTGTTGCTATCGAGATTTCTGACATAGCTATAGAATGCTTTGTGGTTGTCCTTGGAATTAGTGGTGTTTTTGTTTTTGTAGCTAGCTTTGGAGGATCTTATAAGGGATCACAGCTTCTTACTGAGGCTGACCAGGGAGCTTCTCCACTCATGGGATTGTACTCTCATTTGCAACAGTTTCTTCCTTCTGTTGTACAGTTTGTTTATGGCAGGGGGCCACCAGATTGGCTTCCTTTTTTGGAGGATAGCATCTTGGTTCTGTTTGGGATAGCATGATCCATGCACTCGTGTAATTGCTTATAGAGTGCATTTGTGTAGGATTCAGCAGTTGTAACTGATTGTCCATCTGCATGGGTGTCATGAAGTTCACCACTTCTGTCATAGGAAGCATGAAGATGGCTTTGTAGAAATATTTTACTGTGGTTTCCTTAATGAGGGGTGGGGGCGGGATGTGGATATCAAGGGTGATTAGCTTATGGTCGGATCGGACCAACGAGGAGTTGACTTCAGGTGTGGAACACCAGACTCTCATGTTGTAATGACTAGGTCTAGGATATTGTTGCCCCTGGTTGGGATGTGGATAAGTTGATCCAGGGCATTGTAGTTTATGAATTCTGCATTGAGCTAATGAGTTGGTACATGAGTAGTTTTCACAGTTAATGGTGGGGTAGTTCAAGTCGCCCATTAGTAGGGTGTTTGGTTGAACCCTAATAATTTCCAGTACATCAACAAAAGAGGAGTGGGAATCTTGGGGCATGGTAGGGGATCTGTAGCAAGCTACAATTTGGATTGCAGTTTTGCCCAGAGTTAGTTGCACTTGGATAAGCTCAGATGCATTGTGCTAAGCAACTAGCCTGGAGGGGTGGATATCCTTAATGAATATGGACACACCACCGCCTAGGATGTTTTGGTCCAGGTTACATGGCCGAAATGTGTGGTATGAGTTATAACCTGGTAGTGCAAGGGTGTTCTCTGGAGCCTTGAAACAGGTCTCAGTCACTGCACAGATATAGAAGTTCTCCATTACAAGGAGTGCCTCGAGTGAGTGCATTTTGAGATTTAGACTTCTAGCATTGAGTAGCATTACCCTCAGTTTTTGCTTGCCTGTTCCTGTTATGGTGGTGAATATGTTATTTGAACCTTGCCTAAAAAAGGCACTATAGGGGCAGCAAGAGCCTTAGCCAGTATCTGGAATCCCAGGGGTGACAAGTGCAGTCCATCTGTGGCAAAGCATCGTGGTCTGTCGACCATGTCATCCCAAGCAGATAGATACTGAATCCCCTTAGAATGACACCAGAAGCTTAGCCAATTGTTGAAGTCAATAATTTTGTCCTTGTACTGCGGTATAATTCTGGTCAATGGCAGAATGCTACTCAGGGCTAGGGTCATACCTGCCTGCGCTACAAGATCAGAGAGCTCTTCCATATCTCTTTTCATGTAGTCCAGGGAGGTATATCTCAGGTCATTCACACCAACATGGACAATGACAGAGTCATATTTGTACTTGTTGTGGAGTGACCTGAGTGCGTTGGTTATGTGGTGGATCCTGGTACCCGACAGGCAGCTGACAGTAACCTTCTTCTTGTTTAGACTGGTGAGTGGGACATCAGAGTGTCTGACTATAGAGTCACCTATGACTAGTGTGTTGGGTACGTTGTTTTCCCTTATTGGCTGTGTTTGAGTGGCACACTGAAATTGTGGGCTATGTGTCATTGGGGTTGTGTTGGGGGAAGGAGGCTGCTTGCGTTTCTGCTTTGGAGGTCTCTGTTGCTTAGACAGATTGAGAGCCTCCGAAAATGTTTTTGTGTTACTGTGTGTGGATTTTGGTGGTGTAGATTTAGTGAGACAATGTGATGAGTGTGGTGTGGTGCAAATGTTTACCTTCTCCACATGACTGTCAAGTTCAGTCTTGGTTGGAGAGAGCTTTACCTCCAGTTTGGCTAGATAAGTGCATCTCTCACAGGTTGTAGTGTTGGGTGGTAGGAGTGGAGGGTTGTCTGTGTACATGAGGCAATTTCTACATTGCCTCAAGATGCCCAGATTCATCAGCTAGACAGGAGAGAACACTGGGAGCTGACCCTTGGACATGCCTGAATATAAAACTATTTTCCTCTAGATAAGGGAGGAAAGTGAGTACAAGATCTGTTTTACTCTAAGCAAGTGAGAAAAGTACGTACAAAAACTGTTTACCTCTAAGTAATGAGAAGACTGAGTGCTATAGTAATTAATAGCTTATTTAGTGCTTACAAGTTTTGAACAAGTGCTAAGCATGAATAAACAATCCAGATAGGGTCTTGGATAGCATAAACACTGTCCCCCCCACAACAGGTACACAATCATATATCCATGTACACTACAGAGCCCCTGTAACTACAACTATGCAGGTACAAGCTGCACTCAGGCTGCATGGGACCTGTCCACATCCCAGGTTGTATCATACACATATGGCAAAACAAGTTGCTCTCCACATACACATCATGTAAAACATAGCTTCATGTCAGGCTGTGTACACACTGAATGGTGCACACCAACAGTTATCACAACCCACAAAGGGGGAGACACCACTGATAATGGAAAGTACTGCACTACTACCCTGCTGAGTCTGGTCTGAAAGGCCATGAACCATGATCAACTTATTTGATGTCAGCAGTACAGATGTAGATGACAGTAAGGTTGATTTCACACTACATATCATAACCTTGCCAGGGCATAGGACATCATCACCCATACTGTGTTCCACCTAAACCCAGTATACTAGATGTACATTCCTATGTCACAGGAGTGTTTTGCAACTGGACTGCTGGAAGAACCAACACTACAGAAGGTGTCTGAATAATACATGCACATCACACCAGTGCCAGCTAAAGTAAGACAGGGATAATTCACTGTACTCCCCCCCATTGTAGTCTATACCACACAGACTAACAAAAGGCATCTGCCTATTGAATTATGTGAATGACTATGACCTAGGAGCAATAGCTGACTCAGAGTGTTGTGGACAACAACCAGAAGGGCTTTGTGGGTGAGGTATGTGACATATGGCCAAAATCTTATAGCTACATATTGCATTGTCACCCCTATGTTAATAACCCTGTACCCATGAACTACCACCTAGGCAGCGGTCAACATAATGAACACTGTGTGTAAGGGATGCAGCTGGGCAGTTGTCTTTCCTGTGATAGTTACATCACCACACCTGTCAGGTAGTCGTATGTGGCAACCCTAATCATGACAGGGTGCCATCCATGAATATAGAGATCATTGTTCAGCCATACTCAACACTCAAGTGACCCATATCAGATCACATATTTCCTTTAAGGGGTATTGGCCATGTTCAGATGGCCTACACCAGCCTTCCCAATCACCATCTCCACTATGTAGCATGATGCCTACCCTGAATAAAGCCATGTCCAACCCAGTGATGTTGGACATGCTACACATACACATCCTGATCTCAAACACATACTTCATGGACATCGACCTTCCTAGTACAAGGATCACCACATGCTGGACAGATCCTTGTCCCATACACTTTACATACTCCTGCCATACTATTTATCCCTGTCCAGCAAAGTTTCTCATTGCCCCCCTTTCAGACATGGTGTGATAACCGCATGGTAAATGTATCATTAACCCTGTGGATCAGTTATGTGGCACTGCTTGACCTGGCGCCAGAAACCGGCCTGTCAGCTACAGCTAGGTAACCTTTCATCCTAGGCTCATACATGGCCCAGGGCATATAGCCTACTAGTTGACTTTGACCGTATATGCTATAGTTGATATCCATCCCTGCAAATACCATCAGGCTAGCCAGTGTCCCATGTGTATAACATGTGCAACACAGATAATACATGGCAGGATGTTGAACTGTTGTACAGTGCCATGTAGATGTATATAGCAAAACACATACATGTAAAACCTTCCATGAGCAAGTCTGCAGGGTCACAGGTCATGTCCGTTAAGGCAGTGTAAGTCTTTATATGTGACATATACACAGCATCAAGGTTGACTGCATTAATGTGGACACGTCCAGGCATGTGCTGATAGGTAAGAACATCAGTACAGGTAAACAGACATGCCCACATCAAGACAGCATCCACACGGAGTATGAGCAATATAATCAGGTGACACACACACATATATGGTGATAATATCCAATCACCAGTGAGTGTCAAATGTGTGTGACACAAACATGTCAGTGGTGTCAGTGCCATGTAGATTTGCAAAGACAACTATTTAACCGTAATAAATGTGATACACATGTATGTTCTGCTGTAGCTCTGTACGTCTCTGTGAGTTACTGTGACCTGTCTCCATCATTATGTCTTCCAGGTATGCTGTGTGCAAGGCTACCATCTTATACCCGCTTGGAGGATGAGGCCCTCATCCCATACCTACATGATAATCTTCATGTCCTGTTCAGTCATGTGCCACAGGATCCACAGCAGCGGGATGCCCTGTGGCAGGAACTTTGCAGGAGGGTTAATGATGTGGGTGGCCACAACTGCACATACCAGCAGGTGTGCAGACACTGTACAGACCTAATTAGAAGGGTGAAACAGCGTGCGAATGCAATCACCAGGGAACAAGGTGCAACAGGTGATGGGCTACCAACCCAGCCCCCACTCACATGTACCGAGGAGATACTGGCCAACCTGGGGACACCTGCAGAACAACATCCACAAGCCTTAGCTGATATCATGGAGATGGGTGTCTCTCAACCAACGAGCCTGGAGTTGCCTGGTAAGTCAATACTGCACATATAACAACTATATTCCATATAGTTACATGTGTCACTGTACAATATGTAATGTAACATCATATGCAAGACATGTATACACACATGCTGCATACTATAGTATGCTACTCTGTGTATGCACACATGTGCATACACCATAGTATAGTCTATTATACTGGTGTATGTGTTAACATGCACATTGCACCCTGTATCTTACAGGCATGGATAATGATCATACTGCTGTGTCACTCCTATTTAGGTACTTCTGACGTTCCTCTGTGACAGCAGCCCATTGCAGGTGAGACTGTTATTATTTATCAGGCATGTTAATGCACAGATCTATCTGCCATGTGGCCATTTACCACATGTACACATAATGTATGGTCCTGTCACAATATACAGGTCGGACCTGCAATGCATCACAATGGCTATCCATGTGCAATACTTGCAAACTATGTGAAACACCAACATGAAACCTCACAAAATGTCATTGCCAGATGTGTGGACAGCTGTGTATACAATGGTGGAGGTGTTGTTCACTGTAAGGACATGTACTACAGATCAGAACTACACATGTCGGGAATACAAACAGTACTACACAGTGAGCTGGAGTATGGCCATCACACAGGTGTCACCGGTGTGGATTATACCCCTGCTATGAATGTCACACAATGTGATGTGCTATCTGACATGTCCATGACATCTAGTGGGCTGGCTGCAACACTGCCTAACTATCCTGAAAAACATATCCCACATACCAAACATACCACCCTTTGCCTGCATAACCCTGTCGTCAGTGGAGCATGTGACATCTATGGGTGTATGTCATATGGGACAACACAGACATGTGAAATAGACGCCCGTCACAACCATTTGGCCAACACATGTTCACACATGGCCATGGAGGATGGCCAGAGACATGAAGCAACACACACAGTAGATGTGATGTGCTTGTGTGTACACCCTGTTGTACATTGGCTCCATATGGTCCAACTATGGCCTTTGTGTAATGGTTATATTGCAGATGTGAAACACTAGACATCCTACAGGCCTGTGCACATTTTGTGTAGGTGTGATATCAATCCACCACATAAGATGTGTTGAACATATTGAGAGTGTCACGACATGACAACAGTCGCCTGTACAGTATCCACATACATACACAGACAACCACATCAGCCCACAGATACAGTACATTCCCCTTGCTGGTGCTGGACATCACTGTCATCCTTGCTCCTCATGTGTGTGTGTGTGTGTGTGTGTGTGTGTGTGTGTGTGTGTGTGTGTGTGGTACACAGATGTCATGTGGGACATGCTGTACCGACGAGTTTGCCATGTCTAGCCATAGTTGCCAGGCAGCAGCAATATGGCTGCAGATGTACAGGGGTGTCATCCGTATACCCATCAGTGACCTGTGTCACACATTCCACATCATGGTTTAGTGTGTATACACCTCAGTGACGTGGGTTACATTCCACAGTATATATGTATTGTATCTGAACACAGTCATGGCTATGAACTGTGTCTGTAACTCACACTGTATAGCAATAGAGATGCCTCATGATTCCCTGCAATGGCCATGCACATCAGCTAAATGTGCAGTATATCTGTAGGGCAGACAGACAAAACTGCACTGAGACACCATTACTCCACTGTATATTTGACAGGACACCGTTGTGATAAACATGTATGCATGTCATTGCACACATCAGCAGATCACATGTCATACTACATGTGATTGTCAAGGTCATATGCCACACATCAGGCAGGTGTACTGTTAACCTGTGCTGGTCTACATGGTGTAACAGAGGGATGTATGCTAACTACTACTATGATTGTGTAATTTGCATGCCTTCTGCTATGACACATGCATGCTGTTGTGTGCAACCCAGGGATGTATGATAACTACCACTAGTATTGTCTGAGCTGCATGCCGTCTGCCATATCACATGCATGTTGCATGCCTTCTGTCATATCACATGCATGTTGGGTGCCATAGCGTGTGTCTGTGTGTGTGACTGTGTGTGTGTGACTGTGTGTGTGTCTGTGTGTGTGTCTATTGTATAGATTGTAATGTACAGTTCTTGTCTGCCCCTCACAGGTGATGTAGATGCATTCCCCTCCTGCGGTCCATCTGATGTTAGTGTCCCCACAGACTCTAGCAGTGATGATGAATGTATGATTGAGGCACAGGCAGGGTTGTCAGGGGCTGAATCTGTGCCATTGGTTGCCATTCCACCTATATCCCCCTCATCCCCACACACAGTTCTCATGCCAACACATATCCCATCACCAGTGGCCATAGAGGAAGGACAGTTGGCATGTGGTAGCTTGGAACAGGAAAGTGTGGAGGCTATGGAAGGTGTGCCTGCACACCATGGTGTCAGCCAACTGACTGGTGATGCCCCACACAGGCATGTGGCCAGTGCTGCTCGTAAGAGGACCTCTGGCCAACATGCCCCTGCAAGATGGAGCGCAGCAGCTGGTGCCACCAGATGCATGTTTCAGGCTGTAATGGAGGCACAGGCACATGCTGAATGCCACAACAGAGAAGATCAGAGGCTTCAGAGGGCTGCTCTCCATTCTTTAGACAACAACATCCAGGCAATGGCAAATGCTCAACAGCAGATTGCTGAAGCTTTGGATAGACAATTGGTTGACATTGTTGGAGTCCTTGACCGAGGCATGAAAATACGCGAGCATGAGCTGTCTGTGCTGGAACATCTGGTAGGAGTGAGGCGTCAAGCACATGGACGTAGGCCAGCTACATCACCTGTTTCAGGTCTACGTGAATGAACTACCTCACATGCCCGTTCCCATAGTGGCGGTAGTGGCAGCAGTGCAGCTGGTGCTGTGCTGTCCACACCAGGACACAGCAGGCCATGTGCACTTGGCCCTGGATGGTCCCAACAGGGACACGGTTCCAGTGGACATGCGTCATCAGACAGTACCCAATCTGCACCTCTGCAACCCCTGGCATGCACAGGTCATGTGGCCGTGGCCGGACACCGTGAACTGTAAAACCTGGCCTGTACAGTCTGTAACTGTCAATAATACCCCTGTGTAGGCCAGACACATGCCAGAACTGTGGGCATACATACACGCACACACCGGAAACATATGTAGAGCACTGCAACACACACATGCATAACATCCACACACGCCCAATTAGATCAAAGGCCCTAACCCACACACATGATGTTATCCAATGGTGCAGCCTAGGCCTTTGGCAAGCATTATCACCCTGTGGATATGATGATGCCTGTGCCGCATCCCTGTCATCCATACCAACGATGCAGGGACATGCTCATATGGTCTGATGCACAGGGTGAACAGACTAGGAAGATAAGTGTAGATTACAATTGTTGTGTACTGTTGACAGGCAGCAGACATACCATGTAGTACAGGTTTACAATGCATTTTGTACTGTTAACAGTATGTGTCTTGTGTAACAACAGTAACTGCATATTGGTCATGATGTTCTGCTTTCCTCCTTCAGGTCTAATTGCATGTGCCGGTGGATGTCAGTGTTTGCAGTTAGTGTCCCATATGTAAATGTGGACTACTCACAGGTATGTATGAAAATACCAGCATGCACTTTGTATCTGCCACATCACAGTTAGAAAAGTCCCATGTTCCAAACACGTCTACAGATCTACTGATCCAAGAGCATGATAGCTGTGTATTAAGCTACTGTGGCTAGAGACATGACATCCATACTGGGTGACATCACAGGTACAGTTACATGGAGTGGGGAGGTAAGAGAGCGGTCTAGCTGATGACAAGGGTACAGGCCAGTGGGAAGCGTGATGTCTCATTGGGAAGCAGTAATACACGTTCCCATGACAGGATGCAGACACACAACTGCACCCACACACTCAGGTATTCACACACATGTATTCAGAGACACAGTAACACACCCACACACTCATGGATTCACCGACACAGTAACACACACACACACACACACACACACACACACACACACACACACACACACACACACACACACACACACACACAGTTGCTATTGTTGAGGTGAGGACCCTTGCCTATGTGCAAATCATCATTACAGTACTGTGCACTTACATGACGTGCCACAGAGATTACACATGTACAGGTAGTCAGTATGGCCTAAGATTGGGGACATCAACAGGGATAGTAGATTAGTAGATTGCATCGCCTGGATGGGGGGAGGGTTTTATCAGTTCACTATGGTAACATACATCCTCACTCCAGGGACCAGACAGCCATATATACATGCACAAACCCACACACACACACACACACACACACACACACACACACACACACACACACACACACACACCCATATACACACACACTGTGGCATTCACTATTGAATACACCTATGTCACACACATACAGATACCTCACATGTGTGATATACACACCCCTGCCTATGTCCTACTTTCTACATTGCAGTCTGTACAGATGTCTACAACAGTGTACAGGAGAGTGAGTAACAATTGAGATGTATTCCCCACCATACATGACATATATGGACACACAAACAACCACACATGCCAGTACTGTGAATCAAACACCTGCCTATCTCATATGTATTACAGACTTACAGCAGTATTGCACATGTTACAAAGTGTACTGATGCTTCCTTTGGCAACTATGCTGATATATGCACACGGGAGGTCTTAACTGTTACAGGTGTCAAGTGATTTACCTTCGGTGTCACCCTGACTGCTGTCTATGTTGTGCGTGTTCCCCTTCAATTAACAAAACCAAAGCTTAGCAGTTACACAGATTATTGTAGGACTGCTTGTGACACACCTGTGAGCTGTCCTCAGCAAACATCCATCTGCAAAGATGCCCCACCACTTAGTTATGTCCACACATCTGTCCATATCTGAAGTACATCTTTCCGTACTTTCAGCATATCACCATACACAGTTGGCAATGTTGAGGCTGCATTGCAACTGCATGATGTACTAAGACACACATCACCTAGATACATCAGCAACTGCACACACATGGTATCTGAATGCAGACCACTACATGTACATGTGTGTAGGTCCTACATTCCTGTCATTTGGGCATGTTTGTAGGCATCGCAATTGGTGGATATGTGTAATGATATACATGACACATGGACTGTTGTATGATATGATAGGTGTTATGGTGACCTGTACAGAGGGTATGTTACCTCTGTCAACAGTGATATCACACCTTATGTACTGTTAGCATTCAGCAGCCATGGACCTACCTTCCATCTGCATGTGTGTAATGGCTGTAGCCACCTGTCTGCACAAAGGACAATATCATTTATGTTATTTGCATATATGTTGCATGTGTGTGGCATGTACATATCCAGGGCAGGTACATGTATGTCATATCCAAACATGAGGGTGTTTACTGGTGTACAGCAACAGTCATCTGTTAATGCTGTAAATAACCGAGGGCCCCTGGTATGTGTACAGCTGACCTGGTTACAAACAGTGATATCATTGCATTGCATAACACATGATGCAACTGTGTCAGTACATGGGTACTCTGCACAGTTGATGTAGAGCTAGGTACAGTCCACTGGTCAAGGGTCACATGGTGTTGTACTATTATATGTCCTACCACATGTATGGATGTGTGTTGGTGGTCCGAGGGCATGGTGGTGTCTGAGGGTTACATCCTAGAATGCAGCTTTTGACACTGACCTGCACCTGACTCATCTGTGATGCCTTTTGTGGGAGTACTGGTCAGTACATGTGAGTGGCCTTTATGTATGTGGGGACACCACCACCTGGAGCAGTCTGTACCTGTGTTATGGCCCACATGTCTGGTTCTGAGGTATATGGTGGTAGTGCTATTGTGCACTACAGAGCCTTCAGCCAGGTGTTCCTCATTGCACAGATGTCAGTATTCCCAATTGCTGGAGCTACAGTGAGCAGCTGTGATTACAAACGCTACACATTTAGCACTGGTTAGCATAAGTATACAATGCAGTTGTCCTCCAGGTGTTAGGGTGTTATCCTGTGTTTAGGACATTTGCTTTGGAATGGCACTATATGGGCGAATGCGACCTAGGTATTATCCCCACTCCCTTGAATCATGGATGCATGTGATATGTGACAAAGGCCTGTCTACTTTCAGTCATGTCATTCCAGAATGACAAACACTGGACAACCTCGTAATAACAGCAGGACATTGGCTTATTGTGTTGGTCAAGCAGTTGCCACTCCTTGCAAGACATCACTGTGAGTGGTAGTATTGTGCTTGGTACAGAATGGTACATCTATGGTGACGGAGAGCAGCAGATGTTGTGTAGAAGACGGGTGTGAGATATATGTAGTGCAGTGTTCCTGCTAACAATGACAACTACTAACATCAGAGTCCATTACAATGTGTTCTTTACATCTAACTGTAATAGCATGGTCACTGTGGCCTTCCGTGTTTAGAATCAGAGTGCATCCCAAACAGCCCTGTGCTACTAAGTGTATGAGCATGCACAGTATAACCTTGTGTAGATGGACACATAGTGCATTCCGAACATCCCTGTGCTACTAAGTGTGTGAGCATGCCCAGTGACACCTTGTGTCGGTTATGTGCCTCTATGTGTATGGGCATGGCCATTGTAACCCTATATAGTGATAGTAGTCATCCATTCCACAGATGGGCATACTCCAGTTCAGGATAGATTCCTACTTTAAACACACAGGTTCACAGGTATGTACATCTTAACAGCCAGCATCCCTGTTGATGTCCGCATTCCTAGAAGGTCATAATGACAACCTTGAAATGTGTAGTCTCTGTGGCACGACTCGTAACTATGTAGTATTGTAATAGTGATCTGTAGATAGGCAGGTGTTCTGATCCCACCACTGGCGTGTGTGTGTGTGTGTGTGTGTGTGTGTGTGTGTGTGTGTGTGTGTCTCCATCTGCCTGAGGACAGAATAATGCTTTTTTAGACTCACACTCCTCCATATTCCTATATACCCATCTTGGCAAGGCTGATGATGTCACCCCCGTGTGCTGTGACCCAGTAATCTTGGTAGCGCATTGTGTAACTGCGTAATGCTGTTGTGTGATAAATGTGTGTGTGTGTGTGTGTGTGTGTGTGTGTGTGTGTGTGTGTGTGTCTCCGTCTGCCTGAGGACAGAATAATGCTTTTAGACTGCTCACACTCCATACAATTCCTATACCCAACTTTGGCAAGGCTGATGATGTCACCCACCTAGAAATACACCTCTGGGAGTGCTGTGACCCAATAATCTTGGTAGCGCATTCATTAACTGCGTAATGCTGTAGTGTGATAAAGTAGTTAGGTCGGTGTTCTAATCCCAGACTTGCCAACTGTGTGTGTGTGTGTGTGTGTGTGTGTGTGTGTGTGTGTGTGTGTCTGCGTGAGACAAGTACAGTGCTTTGTAGAGTATGCACTCTCTGTACAAATCACATGACCACCTTTGTCAATCCTGCTGTTGTCACCCACCTAGGAATACACCTGTAGGAGTGCTGTAACCCAGTATTCACCATAGCGCATGCCCTAAATGTGTATTGCTGCAGTGTGATATGGTAGGTAGGGGTTCGAATACAGGACATGGCAAGTGTGTGTGTTTGGCTGTCAGAGCCTGTGTAGAGGTGGCTGTGAGTGTCTAACCACTGGACATGTTGGGGAGTGGATTTTGTAGTTTTCCTATATGGTGTCCATCTTATGACACATTGGCCACCTCATGAGGAGTACAGTTGTCAGTCAGCCACGGGACTGTGTTGGCAAGCCATACCCCTACATCTGGCAAAAGGCCTGGTGAACAAAGCTACTAGTACCCGGTATATGTCCTGGTATGCACATCACTCCTAAATGGTCCAGGTACATGTGATGAGGACGACCCCATTGTACACACAACACTACCGGTCCCTCTATGGTTACCCCATTTACCTTTATCATGATGATGAAGTTGCACACAGCACCTTGTAAGAGTACTGTTCACACATAATGATTGGACAGGTACTGTTGTGTTAATGTACATTACATGCACAAAGTGATGTATACGGCCAATGTACAACTGTTTGCGTGTATGAATGACACATGTCTGTCTGAGGGAGTCTTGATATTACATAGGACAACATCACTACATAATACAGGCATCGCTGGTGTTTCCATTTTCATTTGTTTGTAATGCTTTGTTGCCACGTGGTATGTTCCTGATATATCTCAGTATATGTTTGTACCTATATGCCGGACATAAACACTCACATATACATCTACATGATGGGATACATTCCTATACTGTTGAATGACTGCGCTGTATGATATGTTTTTGGCACTGTCCGTTGTCTGTATATCTGCCATGGCATTGGTAAATCACATTAGCTGTGTGTGCAGGGTCCTGGTTCGGAGCCTTGCAGAGGCCGTTTATTTTGTTGCAGGGCAGAACAAGGCCATTGGCTACGGAGGGAGTAAGGCACATTAAAGCAGTTGTGAGCGGGTGTGCGTAGGTTTGCGGTATTAAGCAATGCTAACCTCTGGTTACAGCTTCTTACACTCGATTAGTTGTTTTACCAGTGCAATACTTGCATACTGGTAGCCAAACAGGCTTACACCCGCTCGCTCCCGCACTTGCAAATGCACCGACATTGGTGCTTGCATCTGACACTCACACCCCTGGGTGGGAGCGAGGATCACAATATTACCTTGTGATGCCTATTACATCGGATTACATGCCTACAGTATTTGGAATGGCTGCCCATTAGGCGACGGCATGCTATTCGACTATACAGAATCGGCGGACCGTCCAGTGTTTTATTCATATTATTTGTGTGTTTCTCTTACAATCTGCACCCATCTGGCTGATACATGGGAACTGACACTCTTCAATACAGACAAGTAATTGGGTTTTGGGACCCACATCCGTCGGCCGAGTCATACCTATTATAGGGTTGCCACCTTTTCAATTGCCCAATGTGGGACTTTTTTGTAGAAACGTCAGATTTTGCAGGGCAAAACATACCCACAGCCAGTACAAAGGAAAGAACTTCACTGTTTTGCCTAAATAAAAGCTTATTCTTGTAGCATTATAGTTGCTTATTCTGTTGCATATAACATTTAGGTGTTTCAGATACAAAATAATTGTTTTATGCAACTACTACAGACAATATAGGAAAATCTTTGTCCTAAAATCTCAGGACATTTGCCATTTTTTCAATTATTTTGCAGGACACAACTGCCCAAAGAGGGACTGTCCCTCGCAAAGGTGGACAGGTGGTAACCCTAACCTATTATTCTATCATCTTTCTAAGGTAGTCAGCGGAATATGCGCTTTCTGTCACTATCAGACCTCTCATATGAATGGGGAAAAATGAACACTGAATCAGGGACACTGCATAACAACATCAGGGACACATTTAGAATTTTGGTGCTATTAACCTGATACATTGACAGACCCAGAGCATATGTATTCATAAACATTGTCTGAGGTACATGCTGTTTATGACTCTTAAAGGTCATTATTCATTACGTGTATTCCACCACCTTTCCTCCTAATATCACTAGTTCTAGGAGGGTTTAGGTTGGACAGAGTTAGATTCTGAGTCGTAATCAGGGACGTCCCTGGTAATCGGGGACAGTTCAATGGTATGGTCCCTATGTGTTCCCCCAATGATTTACGGATTATCCAGTGGATGTGTTCTTAGGGGTTGGGAGGTATGGGCATCTGCTATGCCCACATTGGAATATTACTTACATCCATGGGGCGGTCCTAATACAGCTCTGCCAGCCAACACCTGCACGCCTAGGCCCATAATCACATACCCATAGTTCCCCTACCTGCCATTCCTCTACAGCACTCATCCTTACTGTGGGCGCAGGTGGGGTATAAACACACCACTACACACTGCCCACTCTCTCCGTGTCAGGACACATGTCGTACGTTGTGTCGACCCATGTGTTATCAGGCATGCACAACCTATTGGTCCATGTACATCTACAGCCTGGATGGATAAATCATTACCGGGCCTGGCTCTGATCATTAATTTTTGGTGTCCCACAAGGGACATCGATGTCTATGTTTCAAGTGTAGACCTTGCAGATCTCTCCCACTGGTAGTTTCCTGCCAGTGGTCTGGGAAGCAGTGGTGGGTTTACCTTTATTGTATGTCTGTATGTCTCACCAGCCTAGCTGGGGGGTGAGGGGTGATGCTACGTGTTAACACGTTTGTTTATTGGACT